>NW_027210679.1:1145000-1147500 GCF_029030835.1 Brachyistius frenatus | reverse complement strand
GATCTCAGGAACTTCATTTTATGAACCACAGATATCCACAAAACTTCAGTGATGCAGAGTTTCCACCGCACTCTTTTTTTTTTTTTTTTTTTTTTTTTCTGCCTGGTGACACTTAAACTTCTCATCAGAAAACTGCAGCTCAATCCAAATAAACCACTCGGGTTTTGTTAACCAATTTCAAATTTGTGATTTATGGTTTTTTTTTTCACCACTTTGGAGGGGCCACATGTTTTTCTGTTTATTTCCATGTGATTAAAGAGACTCTTGTGTAATTCATAAGTCATCAAAGAGTGTAAATACAGTTTACGTGCAGCTTAATTTAAAACAAAGTATAATATAACTTTGACAGAACTGCAGAAATGTTAGTCTAGAGAGAGATATACGGCATGAACCAACGCCACGGCATTGATAGGCTCAGCTTGTTTGCAAAGCCTCTCCTCAGATGGGCCATTAAAATACATAAACCAAAAGGTTTGAAGGGTCCGCTAAAAGAGTTTTCATGCTGAACTGATTAAATGTGATGTAAAGTATTCCTGATTCGAAGTGAACCACATAATGTCGCTTGATCGACAGGAAGCCGTCGGGAGGGAAGCAGATCAGTAAAAGGAAATTAAATAAAAATGCACAGCCGATTTTTCTTCTCCTGGCTCCGCCCGCTTTTTTGCTCACAGCTTCGGTCTTCGCTGCGATTATTAGTTCTGGAAACGCGGTTCACGCTGAGGTTCGGGGGACGGGCCAATCGGTGACGGCGTGCACTGCGTCCAATGCCGATTGGACAAAAGCTGCTCCAATACTTTCAAATGTATAACGACGACCATCAGGAAACAACTGGAAAACAACAAATGCAGAAATCAACACAGTGAATATGGATCCGGTCATAAAGGAGCCTCCATCATACTCTGGCTGCTCTTTTCCTTTGTCTGTCTTCACTCCTCCTCAGTTTCTCTCTGCTGACCTGCCTCACCCCCTCACTACATTTCACTGTAATCCCCCCCCCTCTCTCTCTCTTTCTTGCAGCTGCCTCACTCCTTCCTCCTAAAAAACAACCCCGAGCCCGCAGACAGCGAGTCTGCCAGTCAGGTTAGAGTCGGAGCTGCAGGGCTGCCGGAGGAGGACGTTCGGGCCGGGCAGGACAGGCGGAGACGGTGAGTCACCGAGGGGTCGAGAACGCAGAGGCAAATGCAAGCCGAGGGCTACCAGCCGCCCCGGGCTCTTCACCAGTGAACAGTGATTCAGTTTCCACCACACACACACACACACACACACACACACACACACACAACCACTTACATCAACATCTATTTCCGCTGGCCTTTTACGGACATGAAGCTTGTTGTCCTTGACAGTAGAAGTCGTACCTTCCTGTAAAAGCCGATATACTATCTGCTCCCCAAACATGAGCCGGCAGAGAACTCCCGCTTCGTGCAGTTTTTCCTTCTGGCACAGACGCAAGGCCTTTAACATGGGGAGAGACGATTAGAGCGGCCATGTGGGAGCGTTTGAGATAAAGGAACAAAGAGGAGGAAAGACCCGGAGACTAACAAGGGGGAGTGATGGATGCTTCAGGTGTCACAGTTCGCACAAATGACCACAGATTTCAGCTCCCGAAAGTCTCCGCTCAGATCATCCGTTCCTGAAAGCTACCAGACAAACACAACGAGTGAATCACATTCAGGGTATTCCGGTGTTTCTATAAATGTTTTCACTGTTACTATAAATGCTTTGTCACACATTCTTGGAAGGACATCCCTGAAGTGCCGCCTCCTCCTCCTCCTCCTCCTCCTCCTCCTCCACCTTTTCTCTTCCCTTAAACTCTCTTCTCAGAGACAGAGGAAAAATAAACAGAGGCTCATGCTTCCAGTAGCAACGCGCCGACTTTCCTTCCTGCTGCCCGACACTTCATCGAGGCCCGAATGTGTCTGCAGCCACTTTACCATTCACGGCTCCACTTCCTGCCTTCTGTATAGCGTCACTTCCTGCATGCGGCAGGAGGGCCAGACAATAGACGCGAGCTCTGAGGATGAGGTGCGTCCTTCAGGGCACATTTGGGAATCAGTTTGTGTCATATCAGCGAAAAAAAACTGTTTACCTCAGATCTCTCTGCTGGTCACTGATGAGTCAGAAAGGTATAATTAGAAGGAGATATTATAAGATCAGGTGACATGTTTCCAGAATAAACAAAGGGAAACGGACAATTGAATGATTTTTTTTTTTTTTTTAGACTTTTGTAAAAATCCCGGAACCCGATGAGGATGACACATCCTGAATTAGACTATTTTTTGGACATTTTACGATGTTTATTGAGTGAATTTGACTTTTAAATGGCAGTTATGAGAAATGTATACAACTTTTTAACAGCAAAAAATATGTTTGTGACACTTGAGTCGACTGAATTAATATCACGCTCTGACAGAAGTCTTGTTATTACAAAGATAGAGTGATTTATTATGATGATTTATCTTCTAATGACATTAACTGCCTTCTTGGCCAGGACTCACTT
>NW_027210679.1:1062500-1140000 GCF_029030835.1 Brachyistius frenatus | reverse complement strand
GGGAAATAAGATGAAGAGATAAATAAAACACAATTCCAAACAACTGTGTGCCCGCTTTTAGAAACACGCCTCTGCCTACTAAACATGTCCTCACCCTTACACACACACACACACACACACACACACACACACACACACACACACACACACACACACACACACACACACACACACACACACACACACACACACAGTCTGGCCAGCAGCAGTGATGACATCATCCCTGCTTTACTTGGGGGTCTAACGTCACCCCCCGACCCGAGCAGACGGACACATACCCAGGAGATGAAGATGGACCGCATGCATAATTCACCCAGAAAGGAAGGGCGGGGCTAAAGGGTGTGTCACCCATACACCTCCTCCTCCTCCTCCTCCTCCTCCTCCTCCTCCTCATCATCACAAACCTGACGCTCACACCACTTCCACCTCAGAGGATGCCGAGGCAACGGAGGAGACAAGAGGGAGGAGGGCGGGAAGGTGGAGTGAGGTGGGGGTGGGGGCGGGGGATGAGGTAATCAATGAGCAGGACACACACACTGGCGCTGGAGACCAGATCCTCGTTCATCATCCGCCGGCAGCTGCTTCGCCTCCGGCGTGGCGAGGCGACACCTCCGGACAGCCCGCCGGGCTCCACGCACAGCTCGGACAAACACAACACGCACCGAATATTCAGAGGAAAACCTGCTGCAGGTGAAAGAGAGATTGGACCTGAGGTCAGATCCACGCTCGTGCAGTGCAGTGCAGTGCAGTGAAGTGCAGTGCAGTGCAGTGCAGTGTAGCCGTCACGGTAAACAAGCGGAGCTGCCGATGATGACAATGATGACACTCTCTGTAAAGGCTGTGACACGAGTACACAATGTCACAACGAGGCGGACACACAGCTTCTGTGAATGAACACGCTCACACACACACACACACACACACACACACACACACACACACACACACACACACACACACACACACACACACACACACACACACACACACACACACACACACACACACACACACACAGATCTCAGGATGTGGACACTGTTGCATGACATCCCACCTCCGTCCCGCCAACGTTAAAACACACCACGTCAGCCACACCCCTCTTTCTCTCTTCATCCCCAAAGTGTTGTTGGTGATGTTTATTTATTTTATTTTTTTAACTGTGTCATCTCTCCAGAGGTCGGTGGCAGCACCTCTGTCCCCCCCCCCCCCCCTCCCCCTCTTCCTCCCCAACCCCCCCTCTCTTCTTCCCCTCCCAGAAAAAAGCAGATCCCAGTGTGAGCAGCATGCTGTGCTGTTTGTTTTCGCCTTGAGGGAATGGAAAAAGGGGGGATGATGGATGTTATGAATAGACCACGAGCTGCTGCTGTGTGTGTGTGTGTGTGTGTGTGTGTGTGTGTGTGTGTGTGTGTGTGTGTGTGTGTGTGTGTGTGTGTGTGTGTGTGTGTGTGTGTGTGTGTGTGTGTGTGTTTATGTCAGCAAGGTGTTGGAGATGGGAAGCATCACTAAAGGTGGTGGTCCCCTTCACTTCCCCTTCACTTCATCCTCCTCCTCCTCCTCCTCCTCCCCCTCCATCCATCCTCACCTGGTCCATGATTTCAGCGAGCCTCCTCCCTCCTCCTGCTTCCAGTCATGGCACGAGATCACCGGCTCTTCTTCTTGTCCTTCTCCTTCTCCTCCTGCTCTTTTTTCTTTTCCTTTTCCTTGGTCAGTACTCCAAAGCAGAAAATCCGGTCACACAGGCGAGGCAGCCTGGCGGCCGACCGCTGCCGCTGCTGCGTCTCGCCACAGAGACATGCTCCCGTCCCTCCCGTCCCTCCTCGTATCTCTGGAGTGTGACAGTCTGATACATCCAGTTAAACGCTCATCTCTTGTCCTTTTTTTTTTGTGTGGTCCTTTTCTGTGTCTCCTCTTCTTCCCTCTGCCGCGAGAAGGCAGAAAGCAGGGCGCGCGTGGGAGCCTCACCTATGTCTCCTCGATCAGCCGCGCAGAGGGAACGAGACTCCCGCTCTCCGTTCTCCTTCTCAACCTCTTTTCACTCGCTCCCTGCGTAAAGCTGGCCCCCTCGCCTCGCCTCGCCTCGCCTCGCCTCGCCTTCCCTCTCCTCCCTCTCGGTCTCCACTTCCCTCCTCTCTTTCCACCTCCCCTCCCCCCCTCCCCTCCCCTCCCCTCCCTTCCCCGCTGCAGCCACAGAGAGAGGGGAGAGAGAACCAGGACGAGCAAATGAGAGCGAAGGAGAGGAGGGCGGAGGGAGGCGATTGGCTGCCGGGAGACCACGTGACCCCTGGCAAGAGGGCTGAGGGACCCTCTACCAGCTGTCCAGCTCATGCTTCCCTGCAAACCTCTGTTGCCATTGACAACAGCTGCCGTGCAAACTCCCCAACCGCAGATCTCCCCCAGACACGGACGGAGCCATTGGCTGGCGGGACGCCTCCTGCTGCATGCCGGGACGTGTAGTCCAGTCGGTGGTGGTGCGTTTAAGAGCAGACATCCCCGCGTGCACCCACCCCTCCCCTCCCCTCCCCTCCCCCTCCTCCTCCTCCTCCTCCTCCTCCATCCCCCTCCCTCCAGACTCTGACATGAACTTATCAAACACACACGTGAGCAGAGGAGAGACCTCGAGGTCCGGGCATTCCTGGTCACATCCTTCCCTCCGCCCTCCCACCACCCCACAACAACAGGAACTCCTCCACAGCTGAAGGCCACAGCTAAAGCACAGGGGCACCCGCCCCCCCCTCCAACCCTCCCCCCCCCCCCGTCTTTTCTTTCATTGCCTCTCCTTTTTCTTTATTTGCTCTTATCCTCTCCCCCCCCTCCTCCCCTCCCTGTCCACCTATTGTGTTATTACATTTAACTGCACGCTGCTCCACCCCCCCCCCCCCACCACCACCACCACACACACAACACACAAACTCTATCTCATTGGGATTCCTGAGGAGGTTGGGAGAGGTTACAGGTGCCACAGAGGGGGGGGGGGGGTGTTACAAACGAGCTGCATGTGTGACAGGTCACGTTGTGCAGCATTAAAATCCACACCGGGAGACTCCTTCATTGTTACATATCATTCATTTGCTGTGTTTTCTGCGGTCCAGGAGTTAATCTGTGATAGAAATGGGGGTGGGCGTGGGGGGGGTGGGGGTGGGAGAAACAAAAACTATTTGAAAACATTTTCTCTCACATCTCTAAATTTGAAACACATCATCACATCATTTGTCTTTCATTGTAAAACACAGCTGACGTCTGTTGTTTAAGGTTTTCAGATCCATTTCAGCGTCGTGAAAACATCTGGACTCGATGTCAAAGAGTGTTTTGCGTCCATTTTTGCCCCCCCACCGAGGGAATTAAGAAGACAACGAAATATTCTCAGAAATGCGAGGAATGCTGCCAGCAGCTGTCACGGTGCCAGAGTGCTCCACGGGGTTGGATTTCTCCTTTTAAAGTCATTATAAACACGGTAAAAAAATAAATAATAAAAAAATGTAAAAATAAAAATAAAATAAAAAAAAAAACCCTTATCACTGCATCTCCAACCAAAGAAAACTCCAAAAGGCCTCTGCGGCTGGAAAACAAAAAAAGAGCACCTGTTCTCTCCTGGCTTGTTTTGATTCAGCGGGACGAACAACGTAAGATGTGACATGAACTGATGAGGAGCTGGTAGCAGGAGTGTGACAGGCCAGCGAGGGGGGGGGGGGAAGGAGGAGGAGAGAGAGGAGGGGTCGGGGGGGAGTGGGGGGAGGAGGAGGAGGAATGCAGGTCTACATTACAGCAGCCGTTCAACAAGGTCAGGGCTGCACGCCGAGCTGAAAACAAACCAACCCCCCCCTCTCCCCCCTCTCTCTCCCCCCCCCTCCCCCCCAAATTCAATGCATCATTCCCTCTTTTATTTATTTATTTTACCCAAATGAAGCGGCTCTGCTGTAGAGGCAGCTCGCTGCAGTGTCATTTGATCTGGCCGGGGCCAAAGATGCCGTTTGAAGTGAGATGACTGCATACAGTGTGTGTGTGTGTGTGTGTGTGTGTGTGTGTGTGCGTGCGTGCGTGCGTGCGTGCGTGTGTGTGTGTGTCCTCAAACTGAACAGCGGCTGTATTGTAATGGGGAGAGTGGCAGATTATACTATCAGCAGAGGAATTCTGATTATTTCCCGGAGTGGCTCTGCCTGCACACATGTGGGGGTGGGGGTGGGGTGGAGGAGGAGGAGGAGGAGGAAAAAAAAAAAAAACAGACAAAAACAAAACAAAACAAAACAAAAGTTGAAGCGGCTGGAGGAGGAAGGAATATAACTACAAATGAATAGTTTAACATTTTGGGGAATATGTGCTTATACGGTTGGATGACAATATCGTTGTCATATCTGTGGCAGCTGGTTTGCAGAGCTCAGCAGGAAGAAATCTACTTTTGAAGATCAAAAAAAAAAAGAAAAAAGAAAGAAAAGTACCTCCCGGCACTGCTAAACCTCTGAGATTAACACGTTATAGATTCTTTCTTTAATCTACACAAGTGAAAAGTAAAAATAATTTACTTTTTCCTTTTACTATATATATATATATATATAGAGCAGCTGACCTTTGACCTGGACAGAGAGGGACACCTTCAAGAGCCCCCTGAGGCATGCAGGAGAGAAAAGATCCTCATCTGTTGATGAAATGAGAAAATAATAAAAAAAATAAATTAAAAAAAATCTTGTTTTATAACATAACGTTAAATGAATGAAATATTGGAAGAACAACAAGGAAAAACAAAATCCAAGGATGATTCACTTCAGCTCCGTCAGTCGCAAACGAGTTTTAATAATCAAGTGTAAAAAAAAAAAAGTTATTCTAAACTTACAGCCTGATAAATTCTTCCAACACGCTTGTAAACAAGAACAAAACAAAGTGTTCCTGTTTCCCTGTTTGATGCCGCTTGAAGCATCTTTTAATTGAATTAACCTGCTTATTTTCCAGTCCCACTGCTGTCGTCGTCTACTCACGCAACATGCTCTTTCAGACATCTGGAAACCGGCCTGAATTCATCTGTCGCTCAGTCCACGCCTTCTGTGGGTAAACAGCGCCATCTACAGGACCTCAACGTACATGAACTCCATAATGGCTGCTGAAATCCACCCATGTACCAGAACACTACTGTTTTGTCAGGAAATATTTAAAATATGCCTGTTTTATGCTCAGATTAGGTTTAATGTCACAACAGAAGAGGGACAACAGAAAGAAAAAAAAAAAAAACATGCTCCTGGAGCAGCTGAGGTAAAAGTTTAGTCAGATATATGAATATTAATATACATATCATGGAGAAGCAGTCGTATATTTTGGGTATGGAGGAGGAAATTTACAATAAAATACTCCCGTCGCTACACTTTCTGTGTCTAAAAGATGTTTTAAATTAGAATAATAAAACAAAGAGGCACTGGAGATGTATGTGACCTATGAAATCTCGTTTTAAGGCACCATAAGTGAGAATTTTTTTTCCCCAACAAAATGTGTCAGTCTTATTCAAGATTCAGTCTAATTTCCGGAAGTCACTCGTCAATATTAATATTAATGATTAATCTGTTAGGTCTGTAAAAAAACAATAAAAACAATACATATATATATAAATATAAAAGAAAATGCTCACATCAATTTCCTGTGTTGTTCTGCCTCATCAATGATCCAAGAGCAGAAGATATATATATATTTTTTTATAAGATGCGATTAAGCTGCAAAGTCATTAAATGTTCATTATTTTACTTTTAAAACTGATCATTAATCAGGTCTTAAATAATTAATGTTGCAGAACGACATCACAGAACAAAAAGGCTGAATTCAACTTTGCAACCGAGATAAAAACAAGGCAACTGGATTTTCTTCTTTTTTTTTTTTACTGGAATCATCTTTATTTGTCTTATCATGTGAAATACTGTCATTAATCTCAGCAGGTTGTCAGTGCATCAGTAAGCAGAATATTATTTAAATATAATAGATAATATACATGAGGTTTGGTGGTGAAACTGAGAAGCACACGCATGTATTTCTCTTTTCCTGCGCCTCATTTTGCAGCCAAACAATTATGAACATGAAAAAACAGTAACAAGGCAAACTAATCTCTCGGTTTGAGCCGACATGGTGCATTTAAAAACACGGAGTTATGCCGTTCCCCTTCCACCCGGCGGGGGTTGTTGATTGTCGCGAGGAGAAGAAAACATACTGGCGCCACTTGAGTGAAGTAACATCAACATGACGGTCGAGGACAAAATGAGGGCGAAGGTCTCCAAACACGAAACCTAACAAAAACAAACGATGAGCGCAGAAGGGGCTGGCTGGTCCCACTCCAACACGGCATCTCATGGGTGATACTGAACGCCACAGGGCATAGCTCAAACAAACACTGAGCTCACAGTGGTATACATATATATATATATATAAAAAGGTAGATTCTACACCTGTATTCCACTCAACCCTTCAAAAAAAAAAAAAAAAAAACCCGTCCCACATCCACATCTGCGGGTTTCTAGGACTTGTGCAGAGGTAACATGGCTGCTCCTGTGAAGACAAACACCGCAGCAGCCTTAGGTAGAAAATATACACTACTTAAGATTGATTGCAGATCAGAAAAAGGGGAGGGGGGGGGAGAGGGGGTTGATGGAGCTTCCTGGTCCTGGAAATGATGACGGAGTGCAGAGTAGGGGGGAGGGAGAGGGAGAGAGAGGGAGGGTGAGAGAGAGAGAGAGAGAGAGAGAGAGAGTTTGGCCTCCCCTTCATCTCCGTTTGTTTTCCCCTCTCGGCTGCGTCGCTCCTCACATCCCACACCAGAGCTCCCTGTGGAGGCATCACGGCCTGGCCGCTGTTCTGCAGCCTGGAAACGGATGAGGCATAACAGTTTGTCGCCAAAAAACAACAACAACAACAACAACAACAACATATAATTCAGATGCAATATGTTTGTTTCCACAATATTAAAAGCTATTTCTCGGGTCATATTTTACTTGCACTCTGCCCGTTATTTAAACACGCTCGCTCCACAACGTTTTCCGAAACATGACGTTTTTAATGATGAGGAACAGCTCCGTACCGTCGTCCGGGACGGGAAACGTCCTCCGTTCCGCCCGTGCACCGGCGGACGGCGTCGCCGAGCCGGACGGCGCCTCATCGTCACAGCATGTAGATGATGTAGGAGAGGAAGACGAGGCCCATGATGGCGAAGAACATCAACACCAGTATGTCCATCATGATGGCAGCGCTGTCAAGGAGACGGGACGGCGTAGATGCGGGAGGGACGCGCAGCACAAAACCGCGGCTCTACCGCCGGTGCAGGAGATCGGCCGAGATCGGCCGAGATCGGAGACGTTCGGAAAACGACGCCCCGCCCCTCCCGCGTCGAAACAGGAAGCGGCACGAAACACGGGCATCTTTTTCTACCCCGAGTTTGGGCTTCCAGGCAGATGTTAAACTTCTAACTCCACTCCCAATAAACCTCAAACAATTATATATATATATATATATTAAAAAAAAAAAATTTAACAATGAAAAGGCTTATTTGTGGTTGCAGTGCGACCGGTGTCGCATTCTTTCTTTTTCAATAAAAGAGTACATGTTGTGTCCAGGCAGTAGTATTTATTAAAACTAAAATATCCAGTTCGTTAGACCCATCTAGCTAAAGCTAATGTGTAGAAACTGTTTTAATAAGGTGTCGATTGACTATATTTCATAATATGGAAAAAAACAAACACGTTTCCGTTATTCAGCCCACCCTCATCGATTTCCACGGTTTGGACAAAATAATAGAAACACCTGTGAGCGGGGTCTTCATATTTCCATGTTTTGCGTCCCAGGGGGTTCAAGGAACTCCAGGAACCTGCACCACCAAATATAACAAAAATATAAGGATATAGTTGTTGTTTTAGTTTATGCAGCGCCCCAAACAGATTAATCCAAAATCAGATCTCACGGGAGCGCCGAAAATCTTGGGCAAAATACTTGCTGGTTTATGAGGATATAACGGTAAAAACCAGGATACAGGCGAGGTTGGAAGGGTTGAACGGTTTCCATAAAGCACACACTGCTCTCTCGACACGTCAAACCAGCCAGATCCTGAAGTACTTTTACATTCGCAGCTCTATTTAAGACGGAGTACAAACCGGAGTCTGAGAAAAAAATGACATTTTATTTGAATCTGCAGAATCATAAGTACAATTTGAAGTGCTGTAACAGGGCAACAGGAGATGATATCAGGTCCTTAAATCTGAGTATGTATCCAGAGCGTTGAACACACGTGTATGTCAATATGCATATGGTATCTTTATTTTTTTCTTATTTAAAAAATAACAAAATTATATCAAAAACAAAACAATTTAAAGATGGAATGCACAAAAACTGGTCCGAACGCTAAACCTGCAATGTGGATTATATGATTTCACGCTGCGAAGTCTACTGTATATCACCAGTATCGTAGAAGCGGGGGAATGATTCATCAGAAGCGCGGGATGCCCACGACGAAGGCTGAAGGAAAGAGGGAACTTGCGGGCGGGAGGCTGGACAGGATAGAAAAGACAGAAACTGAACAGAAGTGTGTGGCGGGGGGGGGGAGGGAGGGAGGGGGATGGGGGGGGGGGGTTATGATATGACGTTACAGTTCGGTGGTGATGCCAGAGCAGAGGAGGAGCGGTATTTGGCGCAAAAGAGGTTAAAACTCCTGACTAATGTCCAGGTCAGACAAACAACTTGCCCTGCCTCGCACCATCACACGCTTAAGACTCGACTTCACGAATCCATCCCGAGCCACGCTTCTCACGACGGCCGGCTGTCTTGGGCCATTTTTGTCCTCCCCCCCCCCCACCCTCCCCCTCCCACTTCATCGAGACCACCACCAAAAAATAAAATAAAAAAATAAAAAATCAATAACCCCTTTTCGAGATAAAAATAAAATATAATAAGAGAGTCTGGATTAGAAAGCAATCCGCAGAGGAACGGAGCCTACTAGTGCGAGGAGCTTTGTTATTAAATTAAATCAGAGCAAAAAAACCAACAACCTACTCATCAAAAGCCAGGAACAACAATCATTTCACTCAAAAACCGAAGCACAGATTCTTCAATTCACCCCAAGAGAAACACACAACCGTGAGCTCTAAAACAGCTTTCCGATCCAGCGTCTGTTTCGCAAATAAACTTGATCCTGTTGTCGAGCAGCGAGTTAATGCAAACTGCAGGCAAATGTACTGCACAGTGTGTTCATTCATTTTGTTTTTGGCAACCTATAATCCAGTTTGAGGTGTTTTTGTTTTTTTTCTTCCTAGATTAGTTTCATCAGCACTGTCACGATTCATCACATTAGAAAGTGTCAACGTTTTTATGAATGTCTCGACACCAACCGACAACTTGCACCAAAACTGTACTTTTTTTTGTTGTTTTCTTTTTTTTTTTATACCCTTCCTCATGAGTCAACTTTTAAAATCACATCAACTTTCCCCACATTCACAAAAAAATATGCACCACTTTTTTTTTTTTCTGCAGGCAAGCCACTTCCGAGAGCACCATGACCTGTAAAAACATTTTCCCTAACTTACCTTTATGATACATATACAATTGTACAATGTCGTCTAGCTACATAGTGAGAGCCTTGTTTAGTTTTTAATAAAGCTGAAAAGTTTTAGCCCCCCTCCCACGCCGCCCGCCCCACCTTAAAAACGCACCGCCTCCATCGCTCGTATCCGTGAGTCACAGTGCATCACAGGAGAATGAAACAGCAAGAAAAAGGGGAGGAGAGGGGTGTGTGTGTGTGTGTGTGTGTGTGTGTGTGTGTGTGTGTGTGTGTGTGTGTGTGTGTGTGTGTGTGTGTGTGTGTGTGTGTGTGTGTGTGTCAGGGGGCCAGAGACAGAATCAGAAACAGGCTTTTAACAGCAAGCTGATTTTGCTGGTTTATTTATCTCATACACTGATGCTATTATTATTATTATTTTTTAGGGGGGGTGAGGGGTGGTGTAGGGAGGCGGGGGGAGGGGGGGGGAGATGAGCATCTTATAATAACGAGGAAAGG
Source organism: Brachyistius frenatus (assembly GCF_029030835.1). Lineage (NCBI taxonomy): Eukaryota > Metazoa > Chordata > Actinopteri > Embiotocidae > Brachyistius > Brachyistius frenatus. The sequence continues at coordinate 1,129,997 of NW_027210679.1, read as the reverse complement.
AAAAAGGAAGGACAGCATGAGAAAAATGACGACATCAACCACAGCCAAGGATTCAACAATTTCTCTCATTAAAAATGGAAAAAAAACGACTGGAATGTTTTCGCACAAAAACGCACACAAAAACAAAAAAGATTCACAATATAGAGTTGTGCTTGGCTTTCTCTTTTGCAATGTCTTTTGTTTGATGGTGATTTTGTAGCAAAGGGGAAGAACTTGGCCTTTTTTTTGTTTTTTTGTTAGTTTCTATTTTTTTTTTTTTTATTTATTTTTTTAAATCTCCTTTTTTCCAAATATTTTCACCTTCATTCACCATATTTTTGTGATTTTCTCGGGACTGAAGGCATTCAGGCTGCAAAAAAACACAGGAATACGGGTGTGTGTGTGTGTGTGTGTGTGTGTGCGTGTCCGATACATCCACACCGGCTGAGGTGGTGTAAATTCAGTGTGGCTGCAAGAGATAAAGACTGATAATGTCCCCTAACTTGATCCCTGATCCCTCCTGTACCTAAGACGCCCGACGACAGGAGGTTGCTCCTCAGTTAGGCTACGATTCCAGTTTCACAACGATAACCGCGACGCAAGTGCCGAACACGAGGGGCGGTGGGTGGGGGGGTGGGGGGTGGGTGGGGGGGCGAGACGCGCGCGTCCGTCTGTGAGCACGTTCAGAAAACCTCCCCGTTAAGACTGATTGATGCAACGGCGGCAGAGTTTACGAGGTTTTAAAGGAATGTACACAAGTCCAAAAAAATATTCAAGCTTACTTCTGATAGACTGAGATTCTACACTGCGTTTCCAGTCGGGCCGAGATCAAAGCTGCAAAGTTAAATAAAAGTAAAATAAAATAAAACAAAAAAAACATAAATCCAAAACTCACTCAACCACACTCCAAACGTTTCAAACACAGAAATGATGTCTGCAGCGCTGACGGGACTCGTGGGGCATTTTGTTTTGCTTTGTTTTGTTTCAACTCTTTTTTTTTTTTTTTTTTCTCCTCCCCCCTCTTTATTTTTGCGCGACGTTGGGATTGTTACGTGAAAGGGTGGAGCTGCGTGCGACGCGGCGTGAGACCCCTGACATGCGGCGACCGACTGCGGGTTTATCTTTTAAGACTCTCGGCTTCCACTCGGGACGGCACCGAGAGTGGAGCCCGGATGGGCGGGGGTGTGTGTGTGTGTGTGTGTGTGTGTGTGTGTGTGTGTGTGTGGGAGGAAGACGACAACGACACAAAAGAGGATGAAGACGATCCAAAACGGAGACGGGACATCAGCAAGGACGGACGGGACGGAGAAGCAGGCAGACGGACAGACAGAGAGAGAGAGAGAGAGAGAGAGAGAGAGGACCGACAGATAGATAGGAGGTGTCTGTGGTTGGGGCGAGCGGTGAGAGCTGAGCAGGGATGCAGAAGGCGGTAGGGGGGGGAGGTGGGGGGGAAAGGAGGTGGGGGAGAGAAGGAGGGCGGCGGAGGGGGGGGGTGGCCTTCAGGGTCTCACAGGACAGATTAGGGAACAAGAGTAAAAATTAAGAGAAAGTGGCGTTAAGATGAGATGGCACTGGGCTTTTCCTTTCCTTCCTTCTTTCCCTCCCTTTCTTCTCCTCTTCTTCCTCCTCCTCCTCCTCCTCTTATTCTCTCCCTCTCGCTCAGATGGCCTCCACGTAGTTGGCGGGCAGCATGCCCTGCTGGCCGGTGCGCTCCACGCGGCCGTACATCCAGCCCTCGTCGATCTGCTGCACGTCTACGATCACGTCTCCGTCCATGAAGGACACCTCGTCCTCGTCCGCGGCGGAGTAGTCGTACACGGCCCTGAATCGCTTCTGTCGACGCACAAGAACAGAAAAAAAACGAGTTCAGAGTAGTCACGGCTTGCTTAAGACACGTCTGCCTTTAAATAGACGAACTATTTATGCAGCCGTTGTTTAAGGTCCCTAAAAAGTGACACGCTTCAAACAGGGCTGGAACTAATTTCATGTCAATTCATCCGGAGATTACTTTCTCGATAAATGAATAAATAAAAATTAAAAAAAACAACTATAATTATGAAGTTACAGCCGACATCCTCAAATGTCAGGTTTTGACCTTTTTTTTTTTTTTACATTTGACTGAAAGAAAAATAAACTGAACATTTGAGTTTCTACTCATAAAAACAGATTTCTAAAAGTAAACACGTTTTTTTTTAAAATTCTTTCTGATTCTTCTTCAGGGTTTTGGAATCGTTAAATAAGATTGTGGTGCCAGGACATCGGGAGGGACATCAAAAGGGGGGGGGGGGGACATCAGGAGGACTCACCCCGGCGCTGGGAGGCGGGGCAGCGGCCGCCGGACGCACCGGTTCAGGAGCAGGATCGTAGTGGAAGTTTTGAGAGGCTGCGGGCGGCTGGAAAGCTCCTGAACGGAAAGAGCGGGACAAAACGAAGGAGTCGTGAGAACACGTCGGTGCCGTCGGACCGAGCTTCGCGGGTCTGCGTTCTTGTGTTTTGCGACACGTGCGACAGAACAACAACCCACAAAGTCATCCAACTTTATGTCATAACTGTTGTTCATATTTAATACTGCGAAAGTTTCCGGTTCGGTGCGAGTTCGAGGGAAAAAAAAATTAAAACATCTTTCGGCTTACGAAGGAAGAAGAAGAAGAAGAAAAAAAAAACTCAACCTAATTTCACAATTATAAAAATCACACGATGCCGCCGCGACTGGGAAATACAATCATTTCTGCAGCTATTTATAAACGGACTGGATTGAATGCAGTGGAGGAGGGCGGTGGACAAGTTAAAACCAGGTTCCCCGAGAGGTGGGACGAGCAAACATGCAGCCTGGTGAGTTCATACAGCCCGGGGCAGGAAGGGAGCCAAGCACAGACCAGTCAAGAGGCTTAAAGAAGAATCTACATACTTCTGTACTTTTCTGGAGAAAAACCTGTAACGCCCAACGCATTTATATCAACGTATTTAGAAATCTTTAAAGTTCAACCACATCACAAAATAGGTTTTTTTTTTTCTTCTTCTGCTTTTCGGTGCTATCAGATTTCGGGTGTTTCTTGGGAGTTGTCAGGTGGAGCTTTCCGTAAACTCTTCTCCCGTCACTTTCTGTTCCGCAAAAACATTTTTTTTTTTTTTTTTACCGGCGCCGCTTCTCGTCTGCTGTTGAAGATAACAGCTGACCGAGCGGTGTGTGTGTGTGTGTGTGTGTGTGTGTGTGTGTGTGTGTGTGTGTGTGTGTGTGTGTGTGTGTGTGTGTGTACACTGCAAGTTTGCCGGGCAGCGAGCGGAGTACCTGGGCTGGGGATGCTCGGCAGATGCGGCGGGACCTCCCCTCCCAGCTTCTTCTTCTCGAAGTCCTCGTGGTACTTAATCTGCGACGGACGAACACAAACAGAGACGTAAGAGATTCAGAACTTGCACGTGTAGTTTTTTTTTTCTTTCTCTTTTCAGGAAGCTGTCACTTGCGTGCAGTTCTTTTTATATCCACCAGGGGTCTCCCGCCCGCTCTCCTCCACCCTTTTGTGTTTGTGGTTGATAGGTGGGGCGCTTTTACTTGCAGCGAAAGGGCCGAGGAAGCGAGGAATCGAGGCTGACACTGAGAGGAAATGACATCTCGGCAGCCGGAAGTAGTGTGAGCTCGGAGTTGCATAGCAACCCCTCGTTGACACATCAGGAAGAACAGGTGAAGCGAGAAAAAGGAAGAAAAAAAAAAGAAAAGAAAAGAAGAAAAAAAAAAAAAAAAAATAAAGTCAAAAGCTTGAACACTCAAGAGTGAGAATGAGGCAGCTAGATTTAGCAGGAAACACTGAGAGGAACAGGAGGAAGGAGGGTCACGTGACTAAGCACACCATATAATCATTTCAAGTACTACAGTTTCAAGTGTGACTGAACATTTTCCCGCCGAAAAGCGTTTTTAAGTCAAACGTTGAGGAATAAATGAAAAAAGAGAAGAAAAGAAAAAAAAAGAAGAAGCTGAAACTCTCAGATGGACTCTTATTAAATCTGCAGCTTCTCCAGCCGGCGTGACTAAGGCGGCCTTCGGGGTTACACGGCACGAAACACGGGCCAGGCCGCTGAAACTGAAACCGAGCGGCTGCACTAAATAACCAGGCTGATAACGGACTTGACTCGCACAGCGCCGCGGTTCATGATTTACAAGAACCCCATCCGCCCCCCCCCCCCCGAGGAGGGGGGAGGGTGGCGCTCAAAGAGCCCCACTGTGCCGGCGGCGCTGGTGACGAGTGTGTTCGCGGATTGGATGGGATGACGGGAGTGTTTGTGCAGAGGACAGCGAGGCGAGCGACTGAGGGAACACAGTGGCTATTCTCAAGTGCAATATGCTAAGTGGAGAGTGTGTGAGGGAGATTATATGGGTTTGTTTTGAAGTGGCAGGTTGAACAGATGGTGTGTGTGTGTGTGTGTGTGTGTGTGTGTGTGTGTGTATGTGTGTGTATTTATGTGCTGCTGCGGGGCTAAAACGCTCCCCGATAGTTGTCAATCTTTTGCTGCTTGACGGTGGAAGACGAAGAAGGTGACAGGAAGCGTGGAAGAAGAAAAAAAAAGAAGAGAAGAAGCTTTACAGGCCGGGTTTTTCATTTTTTTTTTTTTTTTTTTTGGGGTCCGGGGAAGAAGAAAGAAAACAAAAAGAAAGATCAGCGTACATCTGGAGCGCTCCACGTCATGATTGGCTGCGAATGACGCACCGATTGCAAGCAGATGTCTTGTTTATCAGTTGTGACTAAAAAAAAATAAAAAAAATAAAACACTTCAGGATGCTTCTCGAATCCCGTAGTGCACTTGTTATCTCAATGTGGCCTGTGCGTGTGTGCGCGCCCATATTACTACATGTAATACGCGTGCTTCTCCCGCCGCCCTTCACGTTTCCTCGATCTCAAGACACGCCAGATCTTCCATCACACGAAAGGACATGAAGGAACCAAAGAGCTTTCTTACACCGAAACGAGCTCTCGATGTTTCAGATATTTACACATAAGCGGGCGGGTTTTGAAACTCACATTGCTGATTTGGTCCTGCGTTTTCTTCATTCTTTGCAGCTCCGGCGTGTCGGCGACCACGCTGAAACCTTTCCCTTTATTCTTCTCGAAGTCCTCCCTGTAGTGAACCTGCACGGCAGACAACAACAGACGGTTTCAAAATGCAGTCGTCAACGAGGAAAATATCCGACCAAAACAGCGCAGCGGGCGATTTCGTTGTGGAGGCTCTTTTTTGCCCGTTTGAAACGAAGTGAAAATGACTTTAATTTCAAGAAATAATCTAACGAGCTCTTGTCCTTGGTTTCGGCAAAACCAGCCGGTTGTGAGTTTTAATGAACAAAGCTTTGGCTTAATAAAATACTTTCACAGCGGGAGAGGGGGGGTGGGGGGGAGAGAAGTGTTTTATTACAGCTCGACATCATTCGATGAACGCGAAAACACCGAAACGTCAAACTCTCGTGAAACCAACGGTCTGCTAATAACGGAAGACATCCATAAAATTTGAGCTCCAATTCAATTAAATTTAAAACGTGCCACTATAATTGTTTTATTACAATTTCACTGTGTTTGTTTGGTTGGTTCTATTTCTCACTATCGAGGACGAGCTTGGCGGCAATATAACAAACGTGGTTGTGACCTTTTTTTTTTTTTTTTTTTCTGTGCGTGTGTGTGTGGGTGCAAAGCTTAGATGCTTAAATAAGCAATATTTTCATATGCATTCAGGGTGTGCGTGTGTGTGTAAGCAAAGTGAAGTTGGCCCGACACAAATTGCTTCTGTCTTTTGCTGTCTTTTGTGGTGACATTCACTTCCTGTTTGCCTGGGAGTGAAGGCATTAGCACACAGGACGTGGTGCCGACCATATATGGTCAAAATGAGAGGTAGCGCATGTCAAACGGAGACTGTGAGTGTGTGTGTGTGTGTGTGTGTGTGTGTGTTTTTTTCCAGTCTTGATCCGTAGGGCAGAGGAGGAAATGTCCAGCCCATTCGACGTCAGATGAGTATCAGAAAATTACAAGAAGAAGTCTCGCCGCTCTCGAGAACTCCACCCGCTCGATCCGCGTGACGCCGCGTCGCGAAGCGGAAACAGGAAGACAGGAAGACAGGAAGACAGGAAGACAGGTGTTCTGTTCTGGTTCATCTCGAGAGCCGAAGACACTTTGAAAATCGACCTCTCCTTGCGCCGAAACCCCCCCCCCCCCGTTCCTGCCTACATGGCAGACTGCACCGGTTTCCTGCAGAGTCAGTCCATTACCAGGAAGCAGAGCTGCATCCCTGCATCCCCCCTCCCCCCCCCACACACACACCCTCCCTCCCCTCCCTCAGACCGCCACATAACGTCTGACGGCGCTCGACACCCTTCACGACACCCTTCCTTCGCGAAGTGACGTGACGTCGACTGCGATTCACGGCCGATGTGGAAACCGCGGAAATCTGCCGTCACCTCTTGGCGTGACGTCCACTGAGGAAAAAAAAACCCCCAAAAAACCCAGAGCTGATCCTCATCACTCATGAAGAAGATTAACGTGGTCTCGACCCGTCTTCGTCCTTCGTCCTCGCTCAGTGAACATATGATCCCCCCCCCCATTTTTATTTTTTAATTTCTCAAGCCTATCTTTGTCTCTTTTTTTGGAGGGGTGGTGGAGGGTGAGAGGGGGTGTGGGGGGTGAGGGGGTCCATGCAACAGCTTCCTCTCCTCCAATCACACCTCTGCTTTCCTTCCCCACCCACAATCCTTTTTTCTCTCTCTGCGCTCCTTTTCCATTCATTCATTCATTCATTCATTCATATTTTACTGCTTCACCAGCAGCAGACAGTCTTCCCATAGAGCCGGAGCTTTTCCTCATTATAATCTTCCTCCCTACTTCTATTTGCATTCCTCTAGCTTCCCTTCCTCTGGGGATTTCACTTTTATCTCTTCCTCTTTCACCCAGCACTCCTCCCTCCTTTCTGTGTTGGTGCCTTCCTGTCTCTTCCCCCTTTTTCCTTTTTCTTTTTTTCCTCCTCGCTCATGTGCGCCTCATTGCTCCCGATCTCCTCCTCCCCGATACGTCCTTCCACCCGGTTTCTTTATTTCTCTCTTTCTCCGTCTCGTTTTCCGTCTCGTTTCCTCTCGCAAAGTCTCGTAATGAGGTGTGACAAACTTCTACCCTGCTGCCGTAGCAATAGGGTTCCCATGGCGAGGAGGAGCGGCGGCGGCGGCGTGAGGTCAGATGACCACAGTTCTCTATTAACACCTTGAAGTAAAACCGTTTAGTTTCAGCTAAAGTCCAGGCCCTTCCTTTCATTTACAGCCCTCGCAAAGGTCAACTCGGGATGTTTATTACTTCTAGGTTGGACTATGATACGACGGACAAAACGTCCTGGTAGGAGTTGGGTTCAAGATGGCAGCAGCCAGGCCAGCCGGACCCGCTGCACGTAAACATAACTCATCTCTAAAAACGTCAGTATTCATGCGTAAATAGAGCAGCTCCCTCCCCCGCCCCCCCCGACTTATCCACGTGACCTTTCGCACCTCTAAAGCCCACCCCCCCCCCGTTGTTTGCTCGGGTCAGCAGCTTTCAGCGCTCCCCAGACTCAGACTGGCTCTTAGGGCCGACTGCGCTTCATCACTGTGCAGCTTCAACTCTCTGGAGCGGCCGCCTCAGGTCCTCCATTTTTATCACCAATACTAAAATCTTAATTCAAAACATTTAGATTTTTCTCTAGCAGATCCAGATTAGGCCCCATTGAGGTTTAATTAAATATTTTTTTTTTTTTTTTGGAGGGGCTTTATGCAGCGCTTGTGTATTCCTGTGTGTTGTTCTGGCTTGTTGCTGCTTTCAATTTATTCCCGTCTTTAACTGCTTCAACGTTTCAAGTCTTTGTTTGATGTTGCGCAACAATTTGGGCAACTCTTGTTAAAACGTGCAACAGAAATAAAATCGACTTGACTTTTCGTTGAGGCAGTTCAGTCGACCGGCAGCGCAAACGGCCTCGAGTTTGATTATTTTTTCATACATTTTTTTTTTTTTTTTTTTTTAACAAAAGCACATTTGGAGATGCGTTTGCCGGGAGAGGACCACGTTTACTAGAAACTGTGCGTTCTTGTTGAAGGGAATTGTTGTTTTTTTTTGCTACGTGAATCATTTCAGACGAATCTACTTGCGCAAAAAGTTGTTTACGGTGTGCGAAATCATAATTTTCTGTCCACTGTGTCATAAAGACCCATATTAATCTGATTCTTATGGCCGGTGACTATCACGCGCCAATAATATAATGACTGTCACTTGGTGTGTGTGTGTGTGTGTGTGTGTGGTTGAGTGTTTGTGGGGGTCTGTTTGGATGTACAATCCGTGTAGAAAAACACCATCTGTCCCTCCATCCCTCACTTACCCACCACCCCCACAACCCCCCTCCCCATATGACCACCATCCCCACCCTTACACACACACACACACACACACACACACACACACACACACACACACACACACACACACACACACACACACACACACACACACACACACACAGGTCTCATCCGTAGTGTTTGACAGTGACATTCGGATAAGACGATGTGCGTTCTTTTGCTAAGCCCCGCCCCCTCTCCGCATTACACTCCCTCCTCTTCTTGTCTAATTTTCTGCGGTTGCTTTAAGGGTTCACTTTCATTGAAAAGTTCCCAGTATGTTCAGGAAAATAGCTGGGAGGAGGGGAAGTGTAACCGCACACGACAACAGCCTTTGCAACCACACGTAACGTCATTTTACACCCAGCCCTAGCTGCGATTTGTCCTCTGGTATTTAACGACAGGCGGCCGAAGGGGAAACACATCGTTACCGATGAGCGCAAATCTTCCCACTATCAGAGCTCGCTTTATTTAGGCAATAACGCATGACCCAGTTCAGACGGATATTTTGGTCATTGAGGTTTTTTTTTTTTTTTTGTTGGACATCTCAGAGTATATTTGGGTCTTTGTAATTTGAGCTCATGCAGGAAGCGTCGTAGTCGTGTTCTCTGGGGTTACAAATGAGACCGAGACAGGGGACATACAGGAGAAACAGAGATTAGGTGCAATGGTACGAGTTTATAACCGTGTGATAACCTTCCCAGAAAATAATCACTTTATACTGTATTTTCACAATTATAATCATCATCGGGTACTTTGATCCGAAGAACTTTTTAAACAATCGAAGAAGACATAAAAAAAAAAAAAAAAAATCATTGAAAATGAAAGCGTGTTAACGTGGCGGTCTTTTGAATCCAACTGTCTCTAATGATTATATTCATTATGAATTAATCTGATTCATTTCTCCATTAATGGATTCATTCTTTGGTTTGTAAAGAATAAGGAAAAAGAAAGAAGAAAAAAAAAAATGCCCTCACGTAACGGATTATCGAAATAGTCGTACGTCAGCTGAGGCCAGACCGGTCCCACCTGGCATTAAACCCACCCGCACGGACCGGTCCACCGAGGCAGGAAAGATGTATAATAATAACAACAATATCATAATAATTTTCAGTCTCACTTCTCCCCGTCTCGCTGTATTTGTTTTTCTCCAATGTGCGCGTGGTGTCGAGTCTGAAATGAGCTTCTTAAAACGGCGGTAACAAGCAAAACCGCACACGACGCGATAACCGGAAACGCCGCTGCAACCCGAGCGGACGTAAATTGGGAGAGATCGACTTTGGCGGGTGCCGCTGCGATAATGTACGGCAACAAATAACGCCGGATAAAAGTCCATCGGCGGAGAGCAAGGCAACAGTGGCGTCACGGCGTTCCCACATCAACGCGAGACTGTGAGAAAAGCACTAAATTTATAGGGCAATAAACCAGCTTTTCACCATAATAAAAAAAAAAAAAAGAAGAAGAAAAAAGGCATATAAATAACTCTCTCTCAGATTAACACACCGCAGCAGTGTAAAACAAGAAGGCTCTTCCAGAAGGGAAATGTCATGTAATTAAACTATATTCTTTACATTGTGTTCAACATGGAAACGGCTACACGGACAGGAGGAGGATTTACCCCCCCCCCTCCTCCCATAATAGATTCAAACAACATGGTCAAGCTTAGTTTTCAGACTGAGTTTAGACACACAAGCTCACTGCGATGTGTAAATGCGTTTTCACGCAATAGATGCTGCAATGCCCTTTTGTGTAACTTTTTTTTTTTTTTTTTTTAAACAGCAGAGGAAAGATAATATAATTCATTGCAAAAGACATTGAAGCAGGGCCCTATTTGAGTACTTTAAAAATAAAAGTGGAATATAAGTGTGAGGATTACAGTTTTTAGGAAATTATATTTTTGACAAAAGTCTTTTGTCGCTATGATATTTTATTTGACCCACTATCGCATGGCCGTGGGGAGCCTCAAGTCTCCTACTTGTCTGTTGTGAATCGATTTCATGCTTCTCGGGTCCGTCTTGAAGCTGATGGATATTCAAACAGAATTAGACCGACTGCGTTATCTGAAAGTTGGCTGAGCGAAGTATTTACTCCCAGATTGATTTTTCGGGTTAACGACAGCGAGGCTTTTCAAATTAAGCGCAACTTTTTTTAAAAACATTTTTTTTTAATAGCTTTGTTTTTTGGGGAAAAATGCCAAGGTGGGAAAGTGTGTGTTTCACACCAGATGGAGTTTGGTGTAACAATTAATACTTTGGGTATTCACTGGCAGGAAACGTTACCTGGCTCTGCATCTTGCTCTGCTGTTTGAGACGGAGATTCTCTGGAGTGTCAGCCACACAGGTGAAGTTTGTCTTGGGGTAGTGTCTGTGAAACAAACACAGAACAGCAGAAATTGTAAATGCACAGTAAAAACACACACAGACACACACACACACAAGCAGCTTCCACTCAAGACTCTCACTGTGATGCTCAAGCCAAGACTCTAAGAGGAAAAAACAAACAACAACAAAAACAGCATAACTCAAGCAGTGTGCAGTCTGTGGCCCCACTGTGGGGGCATTTGTTATTCAAGGTGGTCCTGAGGTGGAGTTTGGAGCCCCTGTAGACAAAAGGCATGTCAGTACAACATACAATGCTCTGCTGGTGAGAGCCAAGGTAGTTTGAAAAAGAGGAAGTGCAGGCAGGGGCTGTGTGTGTGTGTGTGTGTGTGTGTGTGTGTGTGTGTTGGGGGTGGGGGGTGGGGGGTGAGGAGAGCCTGAAGGTTGCAGAGTTTTGGAGGCGAGCCATAGCAGGTGTTGAAAAAAAAAAAAAAAAAGCTTGCAAACACACACACACACACACACACATTAATGGCCACGGTCCTGTTGGACTAACAGGACGGGGACCGGCACACAACACACACAGCAACAGGGTCAAAGAGACAGTGGGTGAGTGTGGATGATGTCATGGGCAGCCGCCTTCAGCAGAGCGTGAAGGCGAGTCTTTTTTTTTTTTTTTTTGAATGGATTCTGGGAATTCTCTCGACAGCCTCGGCTCCGTAACCGGCCGACCTCCTACCTCTCGGGAGAAAACGCTCTGTCTGAAACAAATATAACAAATATAAATATACCCGAGGAAGGAGTATATACACATATACACACATACACACACAAACACACACACATGCAGCATCAGTCCACGAGCCGTTCATCACAGGCTCACTTATTGATCGCCTAAACTGCGATCAGTGGTTAGTTAGTGTGTGCGTGTGTGTGTGTGTGTGTGCGCGAGGCATAAGTCAGTGGTTTTATACACTGGAGGCTTCTGTGCACGAGTAGCCTTCAGATCCACAAATAATGGTGCCTGCCAGTTCAGCGTGGTCCTGGAGGCCTGCAGAAAACACATGGCACGAGCCCAGCAGCGGAGCAAGAGCCCCTCACAGCTTTATCTGAAGGGCTGATATGGACTGCAGTTCCCAGCATGCCTCAGGGCGCCGGGTGACCTCAAAAATCTCTAACCGCGATCCCTGCCTCTGGGTAACCCATTTAGGCAATATGTTTACCGTTTCCGCGGGCAACACGGTAAACAAACGAAACTAGCATTCATCCCGGTGTGATTAAAGGATGTAAACGATTCAGCGGAGGACTGCGGTTGACGGATTGTATGTAACGTAGTCTTAAAAGAAAATAAAAGATACACGAGCTACTTTAGAAGAAGACCCTGAGGATCATTTTAAAGTGGAACTGGAAAATGAGTGTAGTTGAAGTTGACATTTCAAGCTGCGCATTAAAAAACAAAACAAAAAAAACACTTGATCTTTTTCTGCAACCGTGTACAATACTGCATTTTACAGCTGCTGGTAACATCTGTCTGCAATATTCAGACGTAGCGGAGGCTGCTAATCAAATGACGCAAATGAAAGCACTCTTTCATTGTTTGCGAGACATACATCGGCCTCTCATTTGTTCATCATCATTTACGAGCGACATAACTATCCGTTCCATTTCAAAAAGAAAGGAGGCAACGTAGGGCTTTTTTTTGTTGTTGCAGGCCTTATGTTCTCCATTATGTTTTAATTTCCACTCATCAATAACATCGCCGAGTCTCATCCTCAGAGAATTACTTTTGAGAATCCGTTCTTTCGTAGCGGTGAGGCGACTCGATCGCGTCAGGCAATGTTTTGAAGAATATAGCTGCGTTTGACAAATGTGCACCTGTTTGGAAATTAAAAAAAAAAAAAAAATCCCAAAATAAGTTTGTTTTTTTTAAAAAAGGGAGGGGAAGAAAAATTCCAAATGGGTTTGATTTAGCACATTTCCCTGATCACAGCTGGCAAACTAATAATATCTGTTCATCTTTCTCTGGAACTGGGAGGGTTCGGTTTTGTGCTGAAACACACTTCCTCTTCGCAGAGCTTCACTAACATCCCCTCGCTTGTCTGAAGCGGCGCGTGCGTGTGCGTGTGTGCGTCTGGAGCACGCATGACCACAGTCAGCATCCCGTGTTATGCGGCGCCCTTCGAAGCCTCTCTCAGCACTTAAGGGGTCAGCAAACAGCCAAACAAACACGCGGATAAAAGCTCGGTGACTCGGCGAGATCTTGTAACGTGTGTGTGTGTGTGTGTGTGTGCGTGGGTTGTGTGTTTGTTTTATTTTTCGTGCCCGTTTGAGGCTACGAGTGAGTCACAGGAACACTCGTCTATCTGTCAGGTTGTATAACAGGGTAATAAGTCGCAGACGGGGAGAGGGGGTGACACATGCACAAACGCTTCACAGGGAGTGATCAAAAATTGAGAGAGGAGGAGGAGGTATGACTGTGGGGGGAGGGGGGAGGGGCACACATGTGTAATCACACACACACACGAGCTGCCTACTGTGCAGGAGGAGAGGCCATGTTTGCATAGTGGAACCGGGAGATGTTGTGGCCAGCTTGACCCTGTGAGACCTGGAAAGGTTGTAATGCATCATTCAGCGGGAACATTTCATCTGCATGTACGTCCTCCAACTCAACAAGCTGAATGGCAGTCAGCTTTGAAGTCTCATCAAACACACACACACACACACACACACACACACACACACACACACACACACACACACACACACACACACACACACACAGCACACACAGACAGACAGACAGACAGACAAGGATGGCAGAAGAAAAAAAAGACTTGCTGGGGAACACCGGCCATATATCTGCTGTAAATGAATGGCAGAGCCCATAACACAATGAACGTGATACCAAAGTGCATTTGATATTTCACCTACTTGAATTCTCCATTCGTCGGCTTCCAATTAAGCTTGAGTGGCAAATGAAGTCCAATTTAATCCTGACTGGTCGTTTTTATTTATTTATTTATTTATTTATTCATTCATTAACAAAAATACCAACAAATTACCTCAAACCAGGATTCAAGAAGCGGTTGCACGGAAGGAAGCCGGCGAGGCGTCGTAAGCGGTGACACTAAATCAAGACATTCGTGGCAAGTTTTAATAACAGCAGATTCATGTCCAAATTAATATCCGACCATCAGTCATTAAGGATGCGTCCCACAAAAAAAAAAAAAAAATCGGTTCCTATAGTCTCTAGAGGGAATGAAGAATTTTTCTGTCTACTTATCTGCCCTCTTAAATCTCCCATAATGGGAATCTCAGGGAAGAGGTGGGTGGGAACGCAGTGAAAACAAACAAAGCCTCTATCAATTACTCAGGACAAATATAGAGGAGTAATGATAAAGCAGGCAGAGAAATAATAACAGAGAACTTAGCCGGCACTTCTTCTCCCTAAGCGGGGGGCTCTTCCCCTGACGATGTTTACTCTAACGGGGATTGTTCTAAACAAACGGTAAGAGGCATAATAAACAGCCTCTGAAGGGCTCTTGCTGCCTTTGCGGAGGAAACGTTTGGGAGGCGGGAAAGAGAAAAGAAGAAGAAGAAGAAAAATCTGTAGTGAATGAAGGTGGCGTGAAAATAACACCCGCCGTACGTCAGTTAACGCCTCAGCCTGAATGTGAAAGACTTGAACGTAGTCAGAAAAGGGGTGTTAATAAATAGCATTTCAAATTACCATATCATCGTGTTATATAAGCTTATAATTAGACCTAGAAATGGCTGTTTTAACTTATAGTTCCTAACAAGACCTCTGCTGGGTCCGAGGTCCCGGACTAACAGGTGTAAGTCAGTCAAAAAGAAAACCGTAACACAGGTGTGGAAGTTTACCTGGTGAATTTACGGCCACCAAAATAAGTGCACCGACTATGTAAGTTTGATCCCGACACACTGACAAACACGGAGCCGCAGATATTGTTGCCATGTAAACAGCACAGGTAAAAAAAATTTAATAAAAAAAAAAGATGACATAGCTTGATTCCATTTTAGTCACCTCAGATTCAGGTTCTTGGTTTTGTGTGTGTGTGTTTAAAAAAAAAAGAAAAAAAGGCGCCATAATAAGTGCAGATCATTTACCAGCTGTGCTTTCCCAACATGTCTGCGGTGACAAAAGCCTTTTCCATGATTTTGCAAGCTTTCACGTGACGACAGATGCACACGATCATCTGTAACCTGGACGACCTCCACAAACACATCGGTGCATTTCTTTAACTTACCGTTTAAGCATTTACAGCATAGTTTTTAAGCTTATCAACTCAAGCAGTTAGTCATTTTTTTATTTTGCTTTCTCAGGTTAAATTTCAGCCCCTTCATGGAATTAGAAATGATTCACCCTGTGAATTTTTTTTTTTTTTTTTTTATAAAGTGTGACTCACCCTCATGAATATAGAGAGCCAGGAAGTGATCGGAGGCAAATGAAGGAAAGCTACTAGGTTCACTGATGACGTTAAAAACTGCTCAACATATGCTGAAAACACCTGTACTGTCCGATGGGCAGCATGTTTATTTTCGGAAATAAATATCAGACGACAAAAAATTATTCAGCAGCCAATTTTTGTACGAGTACAGCGAGACAAAAATTCGCTTTTCTTTCTTGCTGATTCAATTTGAAAGTCCCGCTACTAGCAGCGAAAAATATATGCTCGATCCAGAGACATATGGACATTAAAAGACTACTTACTTGAAAATTTTCCTTTAATGAACAACTGCCTTTTACAATTTTTGAATGAAAAAAAAAAAAAAGAAGCTAAAAATCTCTGATTCCAGCAAATATGGAAATTTTCTGTTTCCTTTAGTCCTACATGATAATAATAATAATTATTTTTGTTGTTGTTGTGGTGGAGTGTTGTTCAGGACAAAACAAAACACTTGAGGCTGCACTTGCGGCTTTGGAAACACTGGTCAACATTTTGGACCAAACAACTTATCAATTAATTGAGAAAATAATTGCTACATGTCTCAATTGTGAAAATAATGATTAGTTGCGGGGCCGATGTGTGTTATAGAGCTTTCCCCTGGTATTTACCATGAAGGAAGACAAAATCTTGTTGATAACAGCTGAGCGCAAGCTGGCATATTAACATGGAGCTCCCCGTTGATGTCGAAAATGACAACGCTAGCACGACGTCTCGGTTTATTCTTCTAAAAATAATAATAATTAATAAAAAAATTTAAAAAAAAGACAGTTCAGCTAAAAGCGCTCGTCGTGAAGCGAAACCTTCTCTCTGCTTTCCCCCTCCCGGAAACATGCGCTCACGCTCGCACAGTCAAGACGAGGACAGAAAAGAAAAGAAAAAACCATTACAAGCAATCAGAGAGGGAGATTCCACGGATTCCCGATGAGCCTTTAGTGTGCGAGTATGTGCTGAATCGTGAGCGGACATGCTCATTGTCAGAGTGAGCGCCTCTGTCACTGTAGAGGAACTTCAGGAATTTCCTTTGTTGATTACCCCCCCCCCCCCACCACCACCACCACCACCACACCCCCACCACACCGAGTTGGAGAAGGGAGGGAGGCACTTTCCCACACAGCATTTTAGGGCCTTTTCTCTCAGGAGGGGGGCGGGGGGGGGGGGGGAGCTGGAATAGTCACAGATAAACAGCAGAGGAGGAAGAGAGGGGCCGTAGTTGGGTTGCAACACACACACACACACACACACACACACACACACACACACACACACACACACACACACACACACACACACACACAGAGCGAGTCCTATTTCAGGCCGCGGACAGATTTGACACTGCTGTCTGTCTTCGGGGCGGAGGCCGAAGCCATTTGAGGGTAAAGCACCCGACATGCTCACCGACATAAACAACACGATGACTTAAGGGAACAATACTTACGCGTTGCAGTATGGTCTCTTCTCGAAGCCTTTGTAATTCTTCATGTTTAGAGTCATTTTGCAGACCTCGCAGCTGAAGCATCCTTTATGCCAATACTGTCGGAAAACACAGAGGGACATCGCACGTTAAAGGAGGAGAGACGTGGGGACATTTCGTTTTACTTCACCGGCCCCCAAAAGGAGAGCCACCGACCAAACACACACACACACACACACACACACACACACACACACACACATGCTAAACATGCAGTTAATTGAATGAGTGAGTCCAGAACTACTTTCTATTCCCTTGAAGTTTCACAGGGGCAGGATCTGGACGCAGAAACAAAAGAAGGACTGTGTGAAATCATAGAGGAGCAATGCAAATTGTGTTTGCCGACACTAAACCGTTGCAAAGACAACAACTTCCGCTCGGCGAGCACATTGTACGGGTTGCTATTCAGATGGAGATTCGGGCCGGGCCGCGGTGGCGCGAGCGACAAAAAGAAGAGCTGTAAAAGTTTTGTGGCCGACCAGCTCGTATCTCTCGGGCTTCGTCGTCGTGATCTCACGCTCGTGAAATTTTCACACCTTTTGCCCGTCGAGACCACGAGCTCGGACGGTGAGCACGAACATGTTTTTTTTTTGGTTTGCTTTTTTGTGTTTCTATGACGACAGAGGCGCTGCTAGAGGCGGCCGCCGGTCTGAAGGCGACCCCTTCGACTCTGTGGGGGCCTCCTGTTCGTCTCTGCGTGTTTCCGCTGCTCCTCTGTCTTTCTCCCCGAGAGGTCGTGTCTCTATCTCCCTCTCACCACCCTTTTTCTTCCTCCCACCCACCCACTCGTCCTCGCCTCGCCTCGCCTCTCCACTCTCCTGGCACTGGGCTGATC
Source organism: Brachyistius frenatus (assembly GCF_029030835.1). Taxonomy (NCBI): domain Eukaryota; kingdom Metazoa; phylum Chordata; class Actinopteri; family Embiotocidae; genus Brachyistius; species Brachyistius frenatus. The sequence goes on along the minus strand of NW_027210679.1, from coordinate 1,112,545 downwards.
TGCGGCCTGAGGGTTCAAAGAGGGATCGAGGGAGGCGAGGATTGGAGGAAAAAAAAAACTGAAAAGGAGGGAGGAAACATGAAAGTGAAGGAGTTGGGGGAGGGAGGGGGAAGGGAAGGAGGGGTGGGCAAGAGACAGGAAGAAGAAGAAAAAAAAAAAAGAAGTGAAGCAATGATCTGGCTGCTTCTGCTATCATCAAGGGGAAGGGAGGGAGGAGAGAAGCAAAGACACATACAGAGAGGAAGAAAGAATGGGAGGAATAGAAAGAGTCCTTAGTAACATGGCCTCGGGGAGCTATGCCATCCCTCTCTCAAGTCTTTCACCCACTCTTTAGGATTTTCTACACCAATTGCCCGCACACTAAACATTAATCTTGCAAACAAACAGCACATTTAAAAAAAAGAAAAGATGGTTCAAAAACTGAGGGCAAAAAAACCCCCAAAAAAGCAGAAACACAAAAGTAGATCACTTTTTTGTTTTTAAATGTTTATCTCATAAACAGATGGACAATGCAAATCTGGTCACGCACAATCTTCTCGGGATAAGAGGCGGGATTTTTGTTTTTTTCCACCCCGATGGTTTGATAATGTAGCATGTGTTACTGCTCTGATACACAGCCGGCAATAAATCACCCTCGTGTTGAGGTTTCGCTGTCTGCGCTATGTATGGAAACACGACCGAACACATCGAACAATGAAAGCAGCTCTCCCCGGACGCCGTCGGGCCGGTTTCTTTGAGAACGGCCCGGTCTGGACGAAGCGGACCACCCGGAGCGGTGCGCGCCAACAACGGGCGAGTGTATGCACCCGTCTGACATGGGGTGTTTTGTAGCTCGCGGGGCGAAGCAGATATTGTCGGTTCTGTTTCGGCCGGAGCTGTGAGCCGCAGCCAAACACGCCGGGCCCAGAGCCTTGGAAAACGCAGACTCCTTGTCCCGCTACAACCCCGGCCGGGTCCTGAGGGGGGAGTCGCAGATGGACACGTCGTGTTACTCTTTCCTCTTTGTTGTTCTGGCCAGAATTTCGCGACGGGGCAAAATCCCCTCCCCGAACACAACGGCATACTGCGGGCCGGACTTCACTTCCTCCGGCTTCAGCTGATCTGCAGCTGCTGCGGTCGCCATCCTGCTTCATCTGCTTACAATGGAGAGGATCGGCATTCTGTTCTCTGGCACATTTCACCTTCTCATTTCCCCAAATCTATCGTGAGCACAAACCAGGAATAAACTGTAATCCGAATAGAGAAGTGTCGATGCAAATGAAGAGGCAGGTGTGCGTGTGTGCGAGCTGAGCGATGAGGACTTTGATACTCCTGTTGTTTCCAAGAGTAAATATTGACCTTGGATCTGTTACACAGGAAAATACCTGCTGAAACTCTGTTTAGCAAACTGCTCTCAGGCCTCGCCCAACCTGCTGACCCACATTCCACCAGGACAACCCTCACCGATCCCCCCCCCCCCCCCCCACACACCCACCACCACCTTCACACAGATAACAGGACACTCTCAGGTGACGGGTGACTGGTCAACCTTGTTCTAACTGCCTCCTGAAATGAACAAATCACGCGGAAAGATAGAAAACACAGGTGCTTCAGGTGGCCACATTTGCAGCATTATGTGAATATTAAAACTTAAATACATCACTGACACAACTTAAAAAAATTTTTTTTTAAAAAGGACCACCTGGCGCACTTTTAAGTTTTTATTCGGCAATGCATTTAACCGCTGCGGGCGTCTTCTCTAACCTCTATAATATGGTTGAACTCGCGCCTTTTATGCGGTTGCAGTTTGCCACGGACAAAATTAAATGTGAGCAGGGAGGTGAAATATAATCAAAAGTGGTCACGTTTGAGATGTATTCTAATGAGCGGTGTGAACGGTCACTGATCTCTGCTGAACCCAGAACGTTCAGAATATAAACTAACCGGTGTGAATATATTAGATGCGAGACTTGCAGTATATTAGGTCAAAGACAGTAAACGCCAGTCGGGGAGAGTAGGGAGGAGGGGAGGGGGGCAGAAAAGCAAAAGGGGGGTCGAGACACCATCCCGAATGCGTGTTAGAGAGGCCGTCCGGCCGTTAGCCCTGTCCAGCTTCAGGAAACCCTTGCTCGAGGGGTGCCAAGGCAGGATCTGGCAGTCAGCTGGAAAATGAGGACACTGCAGAGATGGAGCCCTAGAAATAAAACACCCATGAAAAAAAAAACAGCTCTGTCTCCCTGCATCAGCGCAGCTCGAGGGCACATGTGTATGCGCGCCTGTATGCGAGTGTGTGTGTGTGTGTTAACAGTGCGTCGGTACACGCGTGTAGTACTGTATGTAGGTTACATGTCTGAGTGCATGATGTATGTGTGTCAAGCGTGGATCCAAAGGCTCCAGTCAAGAGCAGAAATGCTCAGTCAGCCTCACACAGTTCCCTCTTGGTGAGAACCAAATGCTAAATGGGCCTGGACCAAAAAAATACAAAATAAAATTTAAAAAAAAGAGTCCTGCAGCTATATGGGAGGGCAACACAACTTCAGACACCATGCATGCATGCACACACACATCACACACACCACACAAAGGGACGGTTAGTGGAGGTCTGACCAGAATCATGCTCTCACACACCAACTACTTGCTGATAGGAGACAATTAAGTGTCTGGCGTAAAAGCCTTAAAATGCTGTGGTCCTGTTGTGTCAACCACTTCCTTCGTCCGCATTAAACAGGGCAGATTACTAGCTTCCTTTGGTGCAATTGCCATAGCAACGCCTTCGCCAAACCATGGTGGTCATTTTTATTTTTAAAAGAAATATTGGTTGGGTACCTACCGCGAGGCCGGTACTGTAGAGCAGAGAAATTTACATGGTCTCGGCCGGTGTTAATTAATACTGTAATTAATTGACAATTACTGATAATATCATGCTATTTTTTTTTTTTTAGACGAGTTTAATAATATCTCCACGATCTATAACCCACGGTAAATGGATTTTCCCAGTCCAGTCCGCTGGCAATCACCACATGAGGCATTAAGAGGAATTTAGCACCTTGACAGACATCTTGTGGGACCTTGATGAAATGTTTCATAACTCCTGGTTAAATCAGCAGCAATTAACTTCAGTTTGAAACAACTTTTGTTTTTAGGCTTTTAGGGGCCCGAGTGGGCAGTACGGTTTAAAATATGCCGGGATGGCTCTTTGATTTCAGTAGTGGCTAAATAAAACCAGAACACACACACACTTATAAAGAGTGGGCCACTACAGCAGCTCTGCGAGTGTGAGGGATTATTCTTGCATAAGATAGTACACGCCTCAGGACAAAGTGCCCACATCTGGCTGGTGCTAATAAAGGAAACTAATGCATGCTGGTTAATTACTAGCCTACCTGATGCCATTCATTCTCATCCACGCCCAGGGCTTTGTTCAGACAGTGATCTGAAGCGACACGGTATGCTAGAGTAACTCCTCGAACTCGCTCCACACCGATGTGCACTTAGCAGAACACACAAATCGCTAACAAAATAAAAAAAGATGACCGAAACAGGCGAAATGTCAAAACGCTTCTGCTTTGTCATAAATCATGCGCATTAAAAAAAAAAAAAAAAAAAACAGTTCTGAGAGAGTAAAAACTGTCTTTTTGTTTTCCTTTCTGTTTGTTGTATCTTTAAGGCAGCGCAATAACGAGAGTCCAACTTGGGTTTTTATTTTTGCGTGTGTGGCGTAACAAATAAAGCTGATTCCTTTTTTTTTTTTTTTCTTCTTCTAATGAAACGCACCAAAGAGGCGCACCTGCCGAGTCAACAGCTCAGGTGATTAAGACCTGTAATGTGTACTGTGACTCATCGAAGCGAGACGACCGGTTGGCGGCTGCGTAGATTGTTTCCCTCTTATGGCATTTGGACAACATGAATCAGCTCTCGAAATAAGCCGTCTAAATATAGGCAAAAGGCGGCGGACTCGTTTCTCTAAAACGGAGTGGGGAAAAAGAACATTCACGCAAGACTACCGGCGAGCAAATGTAGAGAAATTGTCACCGGTTAAATTTGAACCCCCCGACACAAACACAGAAAACGTTTTAATGACTTCTAAATAAAAAAGTTAAAAAATAAATTTAAAAAAAGAGCAATATTCACTTTTACGTATAACTGCGTGTAGGCAAAGGGGTCCATGACATAAGCTCTTTTATACAGTACAGACTGTATATAGCTGCATGACTTAAACATGGTCTGACCTTTAAACCCCCCCCCTCCTCTTCCTCCCCCCAGCAATTTCCTGGGATTGAGAAACGGCAGCACAATTGAAGCTCACATCGAAACTAGAAATCCTACGTAGCGGCTAAATAACAGAGCTGCCGAACTGTCGCGGTAACGATCGGAAATGGACGCCGGTCGGTTCCAGCTGTGGGCGCAAGGACTGCAAAATGCGACAAGATACGCCACATAGTGTGGAAAAAAAAAATAATAAAAGAAAAACGATTATTGCGCACACTTTTGTTAATACCAGCTCTGCGCGGGAACATTTGAGATCCTGTAGATCAACTAGTGCCGCCATTTTAATTCCCGTCGCCTGGCGTAAATCAAGTTTACATATAGCTCGTAAGTACGTAGTCGCATCCTTCCCGCAGTCGATTATTCTGCGAGTGCAGCATTAGGAAACAGAAGCGAGATAGCAGAATCCTTGAAACACACAGCACTATTTATCGTCTGTCTGCCTCTGTAAAAGCTTTCCGTGACACGCTGATTTAAAGCAAACAACCTCCCGGCTGGCTTCGGTCCATGTGTATTTCTTTTTTGGCTTTTCTTCTTCCAACAAAGGGGCTGCTTTTTGTTCAGAGCGAGGCTGCGACTTTACCTATTACTGTTAGTGCCACGCGGGAGATAACCTGGTTGCAAAGAACAAAAAAAAAAAAAGAAAGAAGAAGAAGCTGTGGCTGACATAAAGAAAAGAAAATATCTCGCTGATAATGAACACCAATCAAAAATGTTTTGACGTTGCTGACATATTCAGAAGCCAAAAACCACAAACTTAAGAGCCAAAAGCAATGTTTGTTTATCATAGTTACTTTAAAATAACATGAAAATACAAGCTGCCAGGACACGCTTTCTCACATTATTTATAGACGTTTGAAATATTACATAAATGCACGGTGAAATAGCCGCTGATTTACAACCCTCAAAACCGGGGTTACTCTTCTTCATAATCTACAATATAATGACACGTACGTCACAGATAAACGTTAATAAATCTCTTCAAAAGGATGGAGGGGGACTCTTTACCCGCAGGTCGGGACAGGTCCTGCAATTCAGTCGTACAGACAGTAAGCAATAGTAACTCCACAGACACTCCAGCAGAGACGAGTGTTTCAGTGATGAGATGAGCTTTAACGCTGAAGCACCCTACACAAACTCTCCATTCATCTCCAAAACACAGGCTGAAGCACTGAAAATGAATATTCAAGTTGAAAGTGACAGACAGAAATCATTTTTTTTTACTCCTCCTGACGTTGCACGTTAAGTCAGGTTTGTATGGAGACGCAGCCCCAAAGACATCACAGTTAATAGTTTCACTGGCTGCGGTTCAACAGCTGCCCTCGACTCAAGCTACAAGGAGCTGATAGATACGAGCTCGACGCTGGAGACAAACACGCATCTCATAACTACTTATTACCAGAGAGCGTGTTTTTTTTTTTTTTTTTTTTTTTTTTTATGTAGTGAGGTAGGGGAAGTCAAATGAGAAGGCAAAAAAAAAAAAAACGTTACAAACAAGAGCCTCGACCAAAACTCACTTCCTGTCTTTATGTGTGCTCGGCTGCCCGCTTCTTCTCCTGGGCCCAGCCCTGCTTTACTGGAATGCAGCTGAGAGACAAACAAGTCTCTGTGCTTACAGCCTCTCCAAAGACGAAATATAACAGAAGGAGACTGTCAGGTAAAAAGGAAAAGAAGAAGAAGAAGAAGAAGAAAAAGAAAAGAAGGTATTTGTCGGTGCTGGCTGAGAATACCGATGCGGCAGTCGGCAGAGCACCTCAGATCCACCCTCCCCCCCTGCTTTTTACCTGAGCTAGCCTCGCACATGGAAGAAGAAAAAAAGAAAACGAAGCCTCGGCTGCTTAAAAGAAACAAGAATGGCAGTGTGTGTGTGTGTGTGTGTGTGTGTGTGTGCGTGTGTGTGTGCGCGCCACGGAGGAGGAAAAGGGGAGGTTGTTTTGGACGTGTCTGACGGGGTGAGCGGCGATGCGTAATGGCAGCAAAGACAAGACGTGCGAGGCTATCCATCCTGTGCTTGTTTCGGAGCGGGGAGACGGGCACAGCAGGCCTCTGACAGAGCACGTTTTTTTTTTTATTATTTTTTTATTTTTTTTATGGGAGCGTCTGTCTGCTGGAATGCACTCTGCTTCGGGCCAGATTCCAGAGCGCGTTCAGAGGCTCGTACTTGTGGCAAAATTTCGATTCTCATCAATACCAGGGCAACGTGCTATATAACATTGACCCGGCAATAAGATGTCTGCTGCGACTCGGGGCGGGGGGGGGGGGGGGGGGGGAGGGGGGGAGGGGAGAGGATGTGCGTTGTATGTTTGCGCCCAATGTGAAGAAGAGACGCAAATCAAATTCCAGTTCAGAGCACTTTTGGGGGGGGGGGGGGAAACATTAGTCGCAACCATTGCAGCGGAGCAGTAATGCATCCAGTCAAGGCGCTGATGTTACTTTAGATAAAGTGCTTTGTGCGCCCTTTCTTCACCTTCCTCGTCTGTCACCCCTCCGACAGATAAGCAACGTCTCAACAGGGATTGATTTTCCAACAGCCGTTCAAACCTCCATTAGACAAATTATCTACTTGCCTCAAAGCCACGCTTTGGTAAAACGTACAAACACACATATATATATATATATATATATATATATATATATATATATTTATGGTTATGGCTGTTCACACACACCAAGCAAACAGACCCCACCCAGATTAAAGTACATCGGTGTTGCACGTGTGCGTTGATTTCATTGCACACATCCAGTCTGACTTGATTGCAGCATTTTTGTTGTTGTTGTTGTTGTTTTCCAGTAAAATACAATATTGGAACAACATTTTTGATCAACTTCAACCACCTTAAAAAAAAAAAAAAAAAAAAAAAAAGAAACCCTAAACGAGGAAGCAGGAACAAAGTGTGCAGTACCAACGTTTAACTCCAGTTGTTTGCTCCCGTGTGAATTGTTGACCTCGACAGATTCACTCTGGGTAAATTTGATGAGATTACCACCTTGGTAAGAGATTAGGTGGCTGCTTTGACAGGACGAGGGGGGGTGAGGGAGGAGGGGGGGGGGGGCAAACAAGCAAACAAACAAACAAACAAACAAACGAGGCAGCTCCATTAATCATGATCATCATCCCTGACTTGGATTAGCCAGTGAATTAAACACAGACCTGCCCGAATCACTCCACGCTGTCTCGAAACAGCAATGGACGCTGAACCCCCCCCCCACCCACCTCCACCTCCAACCCAAACATATTGGGAGGGTGGAGGTGGAGGTGGAGGGGCACTATCCCGTATCGTATTAGTATTCATAAGGGACCACAGAGGAACACGTTTCCCCAGAAAGCGCCGGCTCTCGTTATCATCCAACCGGTTGTCTTTCGAGGCGAGCGGTGCCTGCCAGGCCCCGACCAGGCTCGGCTACCGGAGGCTCCGTGAAGCCGCTGGTTTTTACGGGGATAAATCAGCAGCACACACACCCCTCCTCCTCCACCACCACCACCTCCACCACCTCCACCTCCCTCCTCGAGCCGTCGTCTTAATATTAAAATACAAATTCCGGTGTCCCCCTCCCTCCCCTCGTTTAAAAATGATGAAGCACAATTTGGTTGGTGCCATTATTCGCCCTTCCAGACGTTAGCTAGCCGTTAGCATACCTGTCCTGTTTGGGGTGTTCCGATTCATTCACAAAAAAAAAAAATAAAATGGTGCGGGGTGGGGTGGTGGTAGGGTGGAGGGGGGAAAGGTGTAGTTTCTTTCTTTTTTGTGTAAAAGGAGAGCAGAAAACACCCCTTTCGCTGCGGTATAAAAGGGAGGCAAAAAAAAAAAAGGGAAAGCTTTTCAAAAGAGCAGGACGAGGGTTTTTTTTTGGGGTGGGGGGGTGGGAGAGAGAGAAGAGGGGGGGTTTGGTGTGGGAGGCGATGCTCTTACCTTGTCCAGACAATTCACTTTTTCCGTGGGGTAAACGACTAGATTACATCTGCCACACAACGGATTCATGTTGGGAGCTTTCTTTCTAGCTCGGTTAGCACGGAAACCGCCGACGATCCTGGGTTTTTTTTTTTTTTTTTTTTTTTTTGTTGCTGCGCGCGGCCGACTGTTTACTTTACCCCCCCCCCAAAAAAAAAAAAAAAAATTAAAAAAAAAAACGAGCTCCGGCGGACGGTTATGATCGGTGGCGAGACCGACACTAATCTTTAGTTGTATGTACCCCAAAATCCAGGAGGCTGTTGTTGTCGTTGTATCCGCACAGCTGGCTGTCAGTCCACTAACCAGACACGGAAAGCGCGCTCCCGCTGACCCCCCCTCCCCTCCACCTCCACCCCTCCCCTCCGCTGCGCGTGACCGAGCAGAAAAGGAAGAGGTAGTGTGGGAGGTTCAATTTTTTTTTTTTTTTTTTTAAACTTGGACTAAAGGTGTATTATGTCGAAGGAGGAACTACATTTATGAACTGAGACTGCAGCGCGTGTTGTTGTTTTTTGAGTTTGAAGCAACGTATTCTGCGTAATTGAAAAGGAAATCCAATCGAGGCCGCGTGCACGTGCGTCCCCCCCCCCCCCAACATATCTGTCCTCAGCTCCCATCTGTCCTCGCATAGCAAACCAGTGCGATCATCTTTTATTGTTGCAGGATTTTTTTTTTGTTGGGCCTTTACCAACCCAGTGGTCTCAAATCACATATTTTTTTTTTTTTACACATCTGCCACGTTCACTGCATGTCCTACTTGACGTCCACGCCATACATTTGGTTAGGGTGACATCTGCTGACAAAAGAGTTGCACTGTTTGTATCTGCACATGGTGTTTTCCAGTGATTTTCTTCCACAAATGTTGGCTGGCTGCAACATTGGTAAATTAGCACTCCTTTGACGTAGCCTACGGTATTCAACAAAGCATGCAGTACTGACAAGGCAGGAGAATTAAAAAAAAATACAAATACAAATTCAAAAGTAGCAGGAAGTAAACTGAAGCACACCCACATTTATTTTTTATTTTTTTGGGATATAAAACAGCACAGTTGTATGTATCTTTCTCAGGTTGTGGCATGCCATTCACAGTTTAATTGCAGTCAAATCTCACCGCTTATTCCAAATGAAAGCTTTTCAACATTCAGCTATACACACTCCCCAAACCGTGGCAACAATTTCATCTTTTGGGGGCGATGGCATCTCAAACCGCTTAAAAAAACGCATCGTAAAGTGAAAAAAAAAAACCCCATAAAGTGTCAAAACTTGGATTTGGGTCGTAATTATTTGCGCGAATGCATAAATGTATGTTTGAATGCCAAAATATCTTGATTATCCCAAATTTCCATTCACGGTTTCAACACGGCCCGGCTTCGACGATGCTGTCCTTTTTGTGACCTTCTTCCACTTCCGTGTAACCGGGCTGCTGCTTTTGAAACTTCAAGGAAGGCCAGTAGCTCTTGCGTCGCTGGAAACAATCAAACAACCGATAGAAAGTTCAACGCGGACGTTGGTGACGACCAACGGCTTGTCTCAAAAATTGGATAAGCACAGGGGAGTGTGTCGAGCTCACCTGGATGAGGTAAAGCGGTGATGATGCGGCGGCGGGATGGTGGTTGATGTAAAGAGCTACAAGTATCAGAGCCAGCAGCAGCAGCACCAGAGCGGCTGCTACACCGGCGATCACCCCGGTGTTGGCCAGCCCTTCGCTCTCGGTCGAAGAATCTGTTTTCACACGTGCGGCCGAGACACATGATTTTTAAAAACAAAAAAAAACAACAAAAAAAACCGCAATCCCAAAGCGTTATCGTAACGGCTCCTTCAAACAAACCGGTAACTCACCACCGCCGGTCTTGAATATTGGATGTTTCGTGTCATCTGAAAAGAAATGAATAACGTCTGTGCTTATTCCATAGTGGAATACGTTTTTATTGAGCGACAAAATGAAACGCTCGATCGTTTTTATTTTATTTTTTTCACGTGTCACATCGACAGTTTATTCTCCGCATCCTCACCGTCACTTTTGCATTCTTTTTGTAGAGGAGTCAAAGAAGTGATGTCTTCGATCTCCGGTGTGACGGAGGAACCGGTGGAGCTGTCGCCCCTGGAGTAATCCTCACACGTTGCGTCTTTGCTCTGCTCACACACACACACACACACACACAGCACAATCAGCTTATATTAAAACCCATGGACGCGTAAGATAATAAATCTTCGATGTCAGGCCGTACCTCTTCTGAGCAGTCGTAATCCAACCATTCTTGTCTGTGTCTGTCCATCCCGTCGGAGCACCTAAAACACAAGATGTAGCGGAAATATGAGGTCGAACGGCTTTTGCCGCTGCGTGGGCTTTCACACTGTCCCGCTCACCTCTGGAGGACGTTACACCAACTGCAGCCGGAGGTTCGGTTGGATGAGAGGCAGATCTCACAGCTGTCATGTCCCAGGCAGGCTGAGCGGAGAAAGACAAGCGAGGAAACACACTGCGTGACCAAGTCAAACAAATCCTTTTCTATTCAGACTCAGGAGGTTGCGAACGTTCACTCACTCGGGAGAGGAGTGAACTCGACCGCAGAGCGGGTGGTAATCTTCGTGGTGTTGATCTCAACTCGATGGTACTCGTAGACAGTCTGCCACGAACCGTCTGGATTAAAGATATTACCGTTGAAATATAATACACACCGAAGGTTATTTATGTATTTTGACGGTAGCGCTGTATCGTAGAGGAGAAGTATGACCGCGAGTGCCAACCTGGTGACTCAGAAGACGGTGACATGACCATGAAAGCATCCGACAGACCGGCCTTCAGCGGCTGTTCAGCTGAACCGATCACATCTAATGACAGAGGTATCTGGGAAACAGAAAAAACAGAAGATTCACTCACGCATACAAAAGAACAAGATGGAGAGTTGATCAGATTAGAGAAGGCTGTTAAGAGCACAGAGTAGAGCTTTTGTCTCACGTCTCGGTAGCTGAAAGTGATGGTGCCTGTTTTGTGAAGTGCAGCCTGGAACGTAAAAGCTCCGGCGGACTCTTTGCCGTTTAGCCTGACCCGCTCCCACTGGACCACAAACACCTCTCCTGTAGACAAGCGAAAGTTTCGAACAAAAATCAAACATATAATCACGCAATCCGAGACACAAGGACGTCTTCAAATGTGAGAAGATATAACACCATTATCCAGGTATTGCACGGTGGAGTCTTTGGAGTAGCTGGGGTCAAAATCAGCCATTAGAGGGGCGATGTACTGTGTCGCGGTCAGTATACGGTGAATCACGTCCCCTGTGAAGATAAACCCTGAAAAAGGCCAGATGGGAAAAAAAAACAACAACATGTAAGACTCGAGTACGACTTGTTGCGTCGCAAAAATAAAACACAACAACACTTCTACGCTCCGAACATATGCAGTAAAGGTCACTTGAACATCTGTTAGGAAGTTAAAAAAAAAAAAAAAAAAAAAGTACCTCCTGTTGCTATGGTAATCTGCCTCAGGTAATGTCCGTAAAAAGGAAAGTCAAAAGACAGGGCGACCCTCTGCACACAGAGAGAAGATACAAACACAGAGAAGCAGACATATGTGAATGCATGTGAGAGAACTGAATTCGCAGTTTACAAACGGCTGCCTCTTGTTTTGGGGTTATTTATTTGTATTATTATCCTGCAGTGCAAAGAATCGTAGTCAGCTCTTATAGAAAGAAAGAGAAACATAATCAAATGAAGACAAATGTCTTGAGTAGTTGCACATTACAGCAGGTTCCACGACACCCTGAATGCGTGAAGAACAACAGCAGAGTGAAATAATTTTTTTAATCATAAATAAAGGGGGCACCCGGATTTGAACCGGGGACCTCTTGATCTGCAGTCAAATGCTCTACCACTGAGCTATACCCCCTCTGAAAGACAGTTGTTGCTCGCTGATTCATGGCCTGGTGAATGAGAACATGACACGTCATGTTTAAAGATAATATAGATAACACTTTATATGACCAACCACCGAGGGAGGAGTTTTGCCTTTCAACCAATGAATGAGCCCTCTCAGTACATCTGTAAGTTCTGCTGTGTTTTTTTGCAAGCAGTTTGTCGGTGAGTAATATTTTCCCGGAGTTCAGTCTGATGTAACTGTTTTGCAATGAACTAGTTAAAACCCAGACACAACTTGGCCGTGTGTGAGCGGATCGTTGAACTCTCCGGGTGTTCACATTTCCAAAACAGATATTATGCTGACAAAAACTGAGATCTACAATATTATGATGAATTCATACAATCCACATTATCAGTGGGAGGATCGAAAGGGCAAATGGGACAAATGACCCTGCTGTAACGAAAAAAACCGAAAAAGAAAAGATTAGCTTCCCAGTTCTTTCTAGATTTATGTTTTTAAAATCTGCACCAGAAAAAAAAAATCAACAGCTGGGGCTTCTCTAACCTGGAGCGGATGTTCAGATAAAGCCAAAATGCTTCAGTTTCACTTGGGATTCGTCCCTGAGTATTCAATCTTTTCGGTGTACATGAGTTTTTCCTCCCCTGAGCCACCACATTTTTCTGAATTAAAGTGAGCTAGACGTATATATACCCAGGTGACAGGACAATGGAGGTGGAGACCGGGCAGGTGCTCACAGCCTCTGCCAGGCCTGTAGCTCTTGGCATGTACTAACATGTCCCGGCCCCTTAGCTCCCCGAGTTGTGTTACCTTATGTTTCAGATTGAATTCTATCCTAACCTGCTATCGCAAAACACATGTAAAGGGGGGGGGGAAATGTCAGGCTTTGACAAGTGCAGAAGAAATGTCTCTGTACTTGTACATTATAGCAGGTTTATAATACAATGTTCCACAACACCCTAAATGCGTGAAGAACAACAGCAGTGAAAGAATTGCTATTATCATAAATAAAGGGGGCACCCAGATTTGAACTAGGGACCTCTTGATCTGCAGTCAAATGCTCTACCACTGAGCTATACCCCCTATGAAAGACACCCATTGCTAGCTCATTCATCACCTGGTCAATCACAGTATGCCGTGTTTAAAAACTATTTCGATAACACTTTATATGAGCAACCACAGAGGGAGGACTTTTGCCTTTTAACCAGTGAATAAGACCTCTCAGTTTGTCTGTACACAATCACAGGCCACGACACTCGGAAGAATAATATCAAGCAAATTGTATGTTACATTGCTAAACAAGGGGGCACCCAGAATTGAACCGGGGACCTCTTGATCTGCAGTCAAATGCTCTACCACTGAGCTATACCCCCTCTGGAAAGCTTGTTGATTCATGTGAGAAAAGAAAAAAAAAAAAATCAGTTTTCATAAAGTTAGGGCCCACATTCATATGATGATTTATGGTACAAGTATCATTAAAACTAAGAATAATTTTTTTTAAAAAAATAAAAAAAATTACAGTCAGCGTTTGAAATGATGCAACCAAAACAAAAATTATTTCCTGAATTTCACTCACGTAAAATGTTACGGGAAAGTTCCAGGCTTTTTCTGTTTTGTGAAGTGCGGACTTGCCGGGCTGTGATAACACTCTGTTATCAGTCCAAGGACACAAACATGGCTTTGGCTAATAAAGCCACAAAGAAGACCTTTCAGTGAGTGTGTGAACGGCAGCAGGTTTGCACTGTGATGGACCACAACACTCAGTGTTTCAAGAGTAATATCGTAAAATAAGGGGGCACTCAGATTTAAACTGGGGACCTCTTGATCTGCGGTCAAATGCTCTACCACTGAGCTATACCCCCTCTGAACACCTGGATTCGCTCACTGATTTATAGCTGAATGACATTATGAAAGCAACATACTCAGATAATTTACAGATTGAGTTTTGTTAGCTGAAGATTCCTGGCTTCACTTCATTACAGCTTTTTATTAGATGAAATACAAGTCTTGCAACAGTGTAGTTTGATCCGTCCCTGTTGTACTTAAAAAGGATAACATGTCTCCAAATCAACCCGATTGTTTGTTACTGTCGGCCAAAGCCATCATTGATTCAAAATAATAAGTTCATTCACGAGGGGGCACCCAGAATTGAACTAGGGACCTCTTGATCTGCAGTCAAATGCTCTACCGCTGAGCTATACCCCCCTATTGTGCCCATTGCGTGTGAAAGACTCACCACAGCCTGCTTGTACGAATTTGACAGGATGCCGTGAACCCTGACTTGGCCGTGGCGGACATCGCTCATGTCCACCCACAGGTCCCGTGTGCGCTGGTCCTCGGGGCCGAAGCTACGCCACGTGTAATACTTGCCAGAATCCTCCTTGCAGACATGAAAAACACAGAGAATCAGAGGTTATAAAGGGCATTGACGTGTGTTCAGAGACAGTGTCACACAGGCATTAAGAGTTGAACACGGTTAAGCAATATGTTATTCTATGATTCTCCAAGCGAGTGGGGAAATGTAAATGTTTCTTTCCAAAAGAGGGCAGTGTTTAACTCCAACTCAAACAAAAACAACAGGTTAAAAGCCAAAAACATAATCAATGCCACAAACAATTACAGTTATAGGAAACGGTGCTCACCACGTGTGTCACGTTGTCTGGCAGGGTGTTGACGGTCAGTCGTGCACCCAGGACTGCCCTGCTGGTCCGAGGGCGGCCTGAAGATGACGTCTGGGCTCTGCGAGCGTGACTGTCACCTCCAGTTGACTCTTCCTGCTGCCGTGAGGTCACGCCGTCCCAATTACCTGTCCAAAAATAATAGATATCGATTTACCTTGTTGTTCTGGTCAGTATGGGATGTGATGACTATGATAATTGATCCATGTCAAATTACAGACCCGCTCGTTCCAACACTTTCGTTTCAAGAATTTTAAGAATAGAAAAACACACCATTTGGGAGGCATTTCAGATGCCAGTTTTATTCAGACTCTTGAGAGTCATGTGGTTTAGTGCTCAGGCAGTCAAATGAGAAAAAAATATAATTTGTTTTTGAAATGGTCAGCCTTCAGCCTTTTCAGCTAAAGCCGTTGTTGAATGACGGCAAGAACAATAGAAATAACATTTACTGATGATCAGAGGGAACTGTCAAGGCCTACGAACAGAGTAAACCATATGTGGTAAACAAACTGGGGTCGGTGGGGTTTGTTTTAACATTCTCAGTGTTTTAATTGAGGATTTGTCCTTTATTCAAACCACATATTCCTGGTTGATGTTGCGTGTTTATTTTAACACCGTGCTGTGATTTTTTTTTTTTTATGGAGTGTGGAAAAAGCATATCTTACACAGTTTATACTGACAACTGGATGTAGACCTGCGAACATTTTTGTCCTTACATAACCTCAGTCACTGATGTAGCTGTGCATTTGCAGCCACACAGTGAAACATGTCTTGACCTAGCTCACGAGTCATTTCTCTTGAGGGGTATGCAAAGATATTGGCATTTGAAAGCATTTTTATGGACTTTCTTTGTGCGGGAAATGTCAATCGAAGGAACTTGTGACTGATGAGCAACCAAGCTATTGAATTTACACTGAAAATGAGAAGCTAAGCATGCACAAGAACACTGAATTGAACTTGCAATGTAGTCTTGTGCAAAGTAAAGACAATCGAAGATGATAACCTTAATAAAATATGAAGGAAAGCAGCAATATTAGCAAAATTTTGAAATGTATCCAGCTGTCACAACACAAATCTTCTCCACCGTGTTACATATACAAAAACATGTTTGCATTCAGAGCAGATTTTGAAATAATAATGGGCCTTTTTTTTTTTTTTTTTCCCACAAGCCAGCCGATAAAAGGTTTGTGCTCATAAGAAACAGTCAATACTTCCTAATGAGAGACAAATAGCTTTCACATGAACATTGTAAGAAGCATTTATTATTTTTAGATTAGTGAAAAAGACACGAATAAATGATCTGCCTATCTATCCGAAATATTACGGTTTATTGTTTACTTTTTTTTTTTTTAATTTATTATGTGCATTACGGGAAACGCGATGACGTCACGGGCAGCCTATAAATACCGTCGTCACGCGTTCCGCTTTCGCGGGGTGTTTCTTCTAACCCTAAGTGAGGACTGTCTCCTGTACTTAACGTTTGCTGTTTTACGTCTGGTTTTCAGTTAAACTACAGGAGGCTTTTCGAAGCAGCGCGGTAAACGTCTCCGGACAACAACAACAACAACAACAACAACGGAAAAAAAAAAAAAAAAAAAAAGCCATGACAGTCACCCCGTCGTGCTCCGTTTTCCTGCCAAGAAACGCCGTGAATTTAACCGCCGCGGTCAGCTCGGCTGCCGCGAAGAGTTAGTCTCTGTTGCTCCGGTGTTTTCATGCAGGAAGTCTCCGCGACCGAGCAGATTAAAACTGAGCTGGGTGACTCTGTCGGACCCTCAAGTGGTCCGCTCAGAAATCCTGAACTCAAACACCTCCGGAACTTACTTTTTTTTTTTTTCTCCACCGCGTAAACATGTCGGGGCTTTTGTTCATGCTGGTTCCTGCTGCGAGCTTGCAGCACTTAGCTTCCATTTCAGTCTGGAATAGGCAGATGGATTTCTTTCATATGAATTATTTTTTTGGCAGCTGCACTCCAGTAGCCTTTAAAGCGAATAAACTGTCTACTTTTGCATGACCAAGTGCCATTATTGCCTCAATATAAAAGCCACCTGATGAGTTGGCCCTGTCTTGCACACCCGAGTCTTAAAAGTCAGGTTGTTTTAATTTGGAGGGAAGCAGATTTAAAATAAAAATTTAAAAAAAAAAGTTTTAGGTAAATATTCAGTATAACGTTTGGAGAAAAAAGTAGATTTTGAGGTTTGTCAAACGTCATTAGTTTGACATAATTAGGAGGGTGAACAACACAAGCAGCAGTGGAAGAATTACTTGGATCACCTACTTAAGTAGAAGTACAGCAGCAAAAGTATTAAAGTAAAACTTGTGATTTGGTCCCTCTGACTGATATATTATGATATATAAATGATGATTTAAACTATTTCTATCCGGTTTTACTTGCAAGGGAAAGCAGATAAATCCGAGGAGCCGTGAGATGATTAGATTAAAGGAGACAAAATCTGTTTTCAGTTTGTAAACTTTATCTCTTATCTTTGATTTTTTTTTTTGGGTGAAATATTGGATCATTTGAACATTTATTGACACGAAACCATGTGAGGAGTTTAGATGGAAAAATAAAAATCCCTATTTGGTGGGAGCTGTGACCCCGACTACACACTGCTTCATGGAAGACATCAGAAACTAAACAGGTTGGAAACCACCGCTTTAATCGTTTAACACGGTGTTTTAAAAGATTGTTATATTATCCATTGTGTCAAATCTTCAACTGAAAAAAAAAGCCACTAAAACCTGCATGCAAACATACCTCCCACTCCTCCTATACTTTTACCATCCCATGTTAATGAGAAAATTAAAAAGACTCGAACTTAATCCTTCCTCACTGCACTTTTGCAGATGTTCATTGTTTAACAGTTATAGCAGGGAGTCTCCTCTCAGTTCAAAGCATCTATCTTCACAGAAGAAAAAAAAAATAACTGGATAGTCAACAAGAGGATAAATTTGAGAATATTGAATGTGACATTTTAAATTTGGCCACTCTCCCGCGCGCCTCTGAACACGTTCCTAGGGGTGCCCAGTGGAGCTGCTCTCCTGCCAGAGACATTTCGGTTTGGCGCGTCAGCCTGCTTGCCTGCGTTTGTGTCCCGTGTGTGGGAGGGGGAACACGCGGGCCTGTCGGTCCCTCGGGTGCGTCCCGTTGCCAAACCCCCAGAGTTCAGACTGTGTGGGACGTTGGCGAGGAGGCCCCGCTTTAAACAAACTCGCTCGCTCCGCATCCACGCAGCTCCGGCGCTGATGTCTTCCACAGTCATCACGACTACAAGTGCGTCATTTAACGAGTTTCTGAAGTAACAACCCAAATGTTTGGACCTTATTATATTTGTCCATGAGCGTTTTTCTCTCCACCCTTTTGACTCAATTAGCTGCTGCGCCAATGCAATCGTGACAGCTCATATATTTTAAACGTGTGATTGTTTGTGCACAGGGGTCCGCCCTGTTCTGGCATCTATGAGGTAAGAGCAGTCTGCACAGTTGTTGAGGTCTGCAGCGCAGCATGCAGATGAACCTACAGTAAGGGTTATGAAAGCCGGGAGGAGTGCAGACGCTGAATATGAAGTTATGATTTATAATAATCTACTCGGATCATCACTCCGCCCAGAAACGGTATGATTGAATTAACTGGCAGGCAATCAAAACAGTGAGAGGGGAGTCAGAGTCTGTCGGCTGAACGGTGGAAACGGAAAAAAAAATCATAAATAAAAAATAAATCACTATCCTCATCCAATGCAAAATGAATTATTTACTGCGGAGCTCCAATCTCTGCTGCTGCAAAGATTTCTTGGAATTCATGCAGAATAGGATGATAGTGAAAAGACTGAAGACCTGTTCAACAACTGTTGGAAAAGGAAAATGTACTCTCATTCTGACCACTCAGTTGATTTCAGTGGTAGAAATAAAACAAAATTTTAAAAAAACAAAACAAGAATAAGTGTGGTAACTTAATTGACAAATTTTTAACATTTTTAATTATGTTTTGGTACTTTTAAATCAATAATAACACTGCAAATGCCTTTGAAATTACATAAATTATGGTGTAACAAAGAAGTTTAATAAATATTTTACTCAAATTTCATATTATTTATGATCTCTTCCATCATCGAGACTTACTTAGGCACAATTGAACTTATTTAGAAAGATTCTAATGGTGATTTTATGTCTACAAGTTTCAAACAATTTTTTTTATTTATTTTTTTATTTTATTTTTTACGGCTAGCAGTTTTGCACATAGCACATTGATTTAATGTTGTGTCATAAAAAAAAATCACCCCCCTCACACAAATAATCCCACAACTGGGAGAGGATTGCAACAGAATGCCTGAGTGCTGAATCAGTATCAAGAAATGTTTTGTACATCTGCTGTTCCCGAAGAAAAAAAAAAAACAAAGTACAGGGTGGTGCCGTGGGTTAGAAGATAATGCCCAAGAATAGTTAATGGCCTCTTCTTGACCAGCCAACCTTCAGCTGCAGGGACCGGTATATGGATTGGGACTAATTTCAGTAAAAGTTTAAAAGCAAATTCAAGCAAAAGATGATGAGTACACGGAAAACAGCCGCGAGGTAAAAGAGGAACTGGCTTTTTTTTTTTTCTTTTTTTTTCCCCGACTGGCAGATGTTTTGGTCTGAGGAACGACCTCTGCCCACTCTTTTTAGGAGCTACCAAAACCACAACATTTAGCTGCCTTTTTCAGCGAGTGGTCAGCTCAGAGTGGTCCGAGAGGACACACCCTTCCTGAGAAGAGGCGGAAGGAGCTGGCATGGACGTCGCCCGCAGTCAACATCTATAGTTCATCTCAAGGAGTGTGGCTGAACTGCAGACATGTGATTCCCCAGTTTAACCTCCCCCCCCCCAAAAAAAAAAGAAATCAGTTCGGCCTGACAAAAGGAAGTCACTTTTGTCTTGGTTTGAGAAAAATGCATTGAGCCTCCTTTAATAAACACACAGGAATCTGAACAATTCCAGATACAATTAATAACATGTCTAAAAGGTTGCGACACAGCGACATTTCACAATAAAACTAAAAGACAAGAGACGAGTCTTTGATGTAGTTCTAAGAAAAACACAAGTGCACTTGTTATGGCGGAAAAACGAATCGTTTGATAAGAGCAATAAATGAACCAAACAGAGTTCAGGCCCCAGAATCACATCCCATACGAACGCTGTTCCAAACCACGACATAATTCAAAGGACAAGCTGCTGAGCTGTTGGCGGATATCAGTTTCTGGTCCTGCCACTTTCCTACAACACGTCGATGTTTTGCTATCACAAATCAAATTGCGCATGACTTTAATAAAAATAAGCGTCAATCTGGGAACCCACAGACAATAACATCCCATCGGTGGTTCGAGGCTCACAAAACAATCCTTTCCCCTTTGTTTCTCGTTCCTCCAGTTTACGCTCAGCTCCAAAACGTCTGGAATCGCCTTCGGGGCTGTTTGTTAAGCAAACTGCTCAGTAGGACGAGCGACTTAAGAGGCCAAACGCTGAGGTCATCACTGGGTGCACAATTCATTTTCAGCTCCGCGTCTGTTGTTATTACAGTCTGGTTCAGATGGCGTCGACGGCTCTCTCAGGACCAACTGAACAATACATAAAGTTGAGTGACAGGGCAGATAAGAGCTAATGGATAAGGAGACGAGCATCACTTACAGTCATTGCTGACATCTAACCCCAGATGATGCAAACACATATCTGAGCTCCTCCTTGCGCGGCACTCTGGGATGGAGTTTCATATACAACGCATTTCCTAATGCATGACAAATCTCCTGAACTCTGTAGGAGTAGAGGATGATTAAACCTTTTTGGTTCTGTTCTAATGAACTCTATCAGAGGAGGATAATAAAAAAAAAGAAAAAAAAAGTAATGGACAGCTGTTTTCAGGTCAGAAGTCACTGATGGGATGAGTTGGGATGCAAGAAGGGAGTTTCCAGAGAGTGACCTCTCAGATTCTTAAAAATATAAACATGAATCCCAATCATCACTCCTGTATATGATCCCGTACACCTCCCTTTCCCAAAAGACATATTCTCATTAATATAAAGAAATACAGCGACTGCAAAATCCATCTCCTCTCCCCGGCAGCCTCATGAAAAAAAAAAAAAAAAAAAAAATTGTACCAGACTGTAGCAGGAAAGCAGGAAGGCAAGAAGAAAAACAAGTCCAACTCTAATTTTAAAACCTGAGACGGGCTGTTTGCGGGTTGTTGTTTCGACTCAGTCGCATGCTTGTGGGACAGGGTATTTTTATTGTAGCCTTTATTGTAAACTAGAGCATTCACTTTAGTGTGTAAAATGGAAAGGGCACGGCATGCCCATTTGTTGCTCCGTAAAGATTCCTACTGAAGTTCTGTGGTTTACAGGGTGTTAAAATAACACAACACAGCAGCAGCGGCGCACGAAGCATCAGGAATAAATAAGAACTACTCCTTTAGGTTGACAAATAATTAGGAAAAGTACTTAAAAGCCACTCCACAGACTTCAAAACCTAATAAATAAAACAAAACAAAACAAAAAAAGGGAAGAAGCTGCAGCTTTCAGCACCTCTGCGACCAAATCAGACAAGAGGAGATTAAAACAGGAGTGATGGATGGAAAATACACACAACTCACCTGTCTGCTCTTGAACCCAAACTTTCGCCAGCTCTGTTTGGGAGAGACAGAGAAACAGCATCACCAAACTGAAACACATGTTCGACAGCAAAAAGACCAAAAAAAAAAAAAAAAAAAAAAAAAATGAAGCAAGTTTTTGTTTTTTTTTGTTGGAGATTTCTGCTCCTCTTCTAATTCTTCTTTCTTCTTCTCTTTGCAAAAAAAAAAATTCTTCTCCCACTTCTACCCGTCACTCTCTTCACCCCCTCCAGATCTCTCTCTCTCCTCACACACCAACACCCCTCTTCCTTCCTCCCCCCCCCCCCACACACACACACACCCCAGTTTCCAACTTCCACCCTTTCTCTCCTCCTCAGAGCCGCTCCTCCGTTGCCACGGCGATCACAAAAGCACACACGGATCAGCTGATTCAGGCCTCGGGAGCCCGGAGGACGAAACAGTCTCTCGTTCCCCCGCACTCCAGCAGAAAGGCTTTAACCAAAATGAGTCGTCCTCTTTCTGGGACGTACTTCTCTGTTCGTGGTTCTCAGGAGTCGCGGCATCATTTAGAGGAATCAGTCAGCAGCAGGCTTGAAAGGGACCGGCGGCAGTGTGGCGCCTCCCTCTGTCCAAAACCAGATGTGAGGACAATGAAAAATCTGACATATGCGATTAGACATGGAGATCACGCTAACGATGCCCGGCCCTTAGAAATCACTGCCAGTTATGGTATTACACATCCCGTGTCACGACTGTTCACGGTTCCCCGAAACGTTGAGTGTATTTTCATCTTTTCGTGGGCCAAGGAAAGTTTTTGAGTGTTTTTGTTTTTTGTTTATTTTAATGTCACGTAAATCGAAAATAACAGCGAGCTTGTCGAGCAAGCGCGGTCGTCTCCGCCGCCTCCCGTAGCCGTGACTTTTAACATTTCTATCTGCAAACATTGAATCCCTGGCAGAGAAAATGGCAGCTGAGCACTTATTGGATTGACAGCTGGAAAAGTAATCAGTGCCACGTCCCACAACCCAAACAATACCAACGGTGTCACAGCAGCAGGTTGGACTCTTCACCCAGCGAGGACACGATGACTTGGAAACAGATAATAAACATCTTTTACGTCTTCTAATTTGCTCGCCGTGCATAATATTTAAAAAAAACAGGCTCCTGTCGTGACGCGCTGAAACCGGGTAAAAGACAATGATTACGTGTCAATCTGCAACAATCACAAAGGAAATCCTTGCTGAGAACAATTTTTTTGCATTTTGCAATATGTATTACGTGCAAAAAAGGGGACGTCTTTGGTTCAGTACCAGTTGAATGACGACGTTAAAGGATACGTTCTTTGAAGGCTCTCTTAAAACAAGACTGACATATTTATGCATAAATCACAAGGGACAATATTGTTTTAGTAGTTTTTCCTCCTCCACGTACTGGGCCCGAAGACACTTCCCTTCCTAAATCATTTTAAGTGGAAGTGACCAAGGACAAAATCCACAGTCCTTGTTTTTATGTCGCTCACAAACTGTCTTCCAAAGTTCAGCTCATATGAAGCCTCGCTGATTAATAAAGGCCTTTTAAAATTTCCCTGTTTATGCGTTTTCTACAGGTGTTACCTCGCTCTGCTGCAAATGAGAAACAGTAACACTTTAGAAGACTTTAACTCTGACACCTTGAAGTTTTATATAAGCCAATTAAAGTGACATTTTAAATAGTTTATTCAGTTTAAGAAGCAGGAGATTTTGCTCAACTCATAAAGCAACATTTAGTACCTAAGTTTATCAGGAAAAAAATAAATAAATTCAAATTTAAAGTCCCCAAGAGAGTAATGAAAGATAGAAAGAGAGTATGAAAAGTGCTCAAGTAAAGTACAAGTACCTTGAATTTGGTAATTATTACAGTACTTTGTGTTGCGTAATAAACCTGCAGGCTTTTCCCTCAGTTGCAGATTGACTCCACGTTGCATGAACTTCCGGTGATTACTCAACAACAACAACAACAACAAAAAGAGTGGTCCAAAGCCCTTTACTTTTCCGGGGTCAGACACCTGACATCAACAGTTCCTTCCTGTATACCTGCGCTCAAGATGTAGTACAGCGACACCCAGTGTACACATAGCGAATGACAACTACATTATTTCAGCAATGTTTCTTTTGCTGCTGTTATAAAGCTTTCTGAAGAACCCAGGTGTTAGAGAGTGTGTCTGTCGATCAGTCTTGTTATAAACTTAGTAGTTTTTAAGGTGTTTTTTTTTTTTTTTTTTTTGCTCTTTTCTTGCAGCCATTAATGTAGATTCATTTCTCCCCCCTAGTGGTCAAAATAACATCTTACATATTAGTGAAATATCGCCGTTATCATCAAAATCAAGTTGTATTCAGGTAAAATAATAAAATACACAATAATTGACGGTATGAGCGCGTGAGTTGTGTCACAAACAAATACACATGACGGTCCCAACACGAAGCGTGCGGGGGTATAGCTCAGTGGTAGAGCATTTGACTGCAGATCAAGAGGTCCCCGGTTCAAATCCGGATGCCCCCTGTTTTTTTTTTTTGTTTTGTTTTTTTCTTCTTCCTTTCTCAGGTAAATCTGGTTAATAATCATGTTGGTTTTGTAATCATGTTAACTGCGGTTCAGAAAATACAACGTCGTGTCATGGCATGTTAGACTTCATTGTTCAACATTGTGAGAAACAGGAAATGAAATTACAGATAAACTGCAGAACCGATAGCATCAAAGATCCCCTGTCGTGTTATTTTTAAAGCAGCTGCAGTGTTGCCACAGTATGCAACTATTTCAGTCTTTAATGTTGCTGCAGGAAGTATCCACTCTTCAACAGCATGCATCGTGCAGGTGCATCCCTTCTTGAAACAAAGATTTTTTACAGCCGCAAGAGAGACAACACACACACACAGCAGAGCTTGCAATAACAATACTATTTATTTATTTTTTAAAAAATCTACACCATATGTACATTTAAAATATGACTCATGGTCCTTAGCAGCTAGCTCCTTTTTTTCCCACCATTCGGGGAAGTGCTTAAAATACAGTTTCAGAGCTTTGTTTTTGTTTTGTTTTTAAAGAATAAATTATTGAACATCTTTAGGATGAACTAAACTATCCTGTTGTTCGCTGGCAAAAAAAATATCCTTTTTTTTTTTTTTTCATCAGGTGCATACTAGTATCTCAACATTGCAGAGGTTCTGCAAAGAAGAGGCCACAGGACTTACAGTATATATATATATATATATCTTTGTGTAAAAGTCTTCCGTAGGAGGTTTCCTGTAAAACCAGGCTGCTACTAAACTGTCATTGAAAAAGCAGTTTAGAAACGAGTGAGATATTACATTTGGTTCATCTGCAAGTAGCCTGACAGAAAGTCATAAAATGACGAGAATCAACAGTCAAAGGCCAAAATGAGATCATGATTGTCCCACTCAAGAGGTTTCTGTGAAGTCACGTGATCAGCTGACTGAACCGAAAGCACGTCGCACGCTTCAAGTGCTCCAGATCGTCATCTGCCGTCCAGGCGCCTTATTGTTCAAGTTTTGGTTTGTGACTTCGTTGGCGCAACTCGTTTGTTCAGTTCTGGTAACGAATCAACGGCATTATACTCATGAAAAGTAAAGTGCTTGTAGTCCCCCGATTTACCCCGAAGGCACACAAAAAAAAGAAAGAGTTCTCGTGAAATCAAAGTGGAATGTGATATTACTGGTCCGGAGAGGTTTTTTTTTTATATATCTCGACTTTGTGCGCTTCTTGTGCGCCGCTTGTGAAAAAAAAATGTGCACAAACACTTCCTGGTAGCACTACAAGGTGAGGAACATCTTAATCAGATTTTCAAACCATCAAATGGTTCTTGAAGAGTAGAAAAAAAAAAAAAAAAAAAATGCAACACTCAGCAGCCCTGAACTCGCGCAGGTCTCTCTCCGTCACGTCGACCCTGAGGCTGAGACAAGAAGACGCAGCTGAGGAAGACGTACTGAAAGGTGTCTGCCGAGGCCGCTTCAGTCCGTCACTGATGCCGCGTTCACGGGCCCAAAAACACTGTAAACAATCCGGACACTGCGGCCCGTCTTCGCTCAGTTTGAGGAAGTTCCGTCCACTCGGGGAGTGCGGTTTTTTTTTTTTTTTTTTTTAATTTACTTCGCCAAAACTCGTGACCTCATCCACTCCAGACTGGCAGGTAGTCTGTAACGAGAGAGAGAGAGACAGGGAGGAGGAGGGGGGGGGGGGGGGGAAGCATTTTTGGGATGTGAAACACGACTGTTTAAAAGGCATCTGTTTTGTTTTGTCTGTGTCAGTGACTTGTAGGATCTGACTCATCCGCGGCGATAATAAATAATGAACTCACCCCTCTCCTGTCAGGGCGCAGCAGGGTTGGACGTGCCAGGAGCGCGTCGTGAGGGAGTCGAGCGTGAGGCTCTGGGAGATCTCCGCCGCCGTCATGGAGCCCTTCACGTCCTGTTTGTTGGCCATAATGAGAACGGCCGCGTTCCGCAGGTCCTGTGACGTCCAAACAGGAGAAGATTGATCACCAAGTTTACTTTCTTTATTTTGTTATTTTACAGGAGGTATTTCCGCAGTGGAAACCCGCAAAAAAAAAAAAAAAAAAAAAAAAAAAAAAAAAAGTTTGACTTTGAGGTTGGACCAAAAACAGCAGACGTCAGCGGAAAATTTAATCACACTGACTCAAGTCTTCAGTCAAACTTCCTCGTCGTGCCTCGGCATGGGTTAGTCGGGTGTTTTTTTTTTTTATATCTATTGCGATTAATCACTGACTCATGTGAGTCTCTGACATCAAAACATGAATACCAGACACCCCAGACGGAGCGACAAAAGGCTGTCTACGTCATGACTAAAACGAGTCATTATTACACACTCAATTCTTAAAGCAAATCATTTAAAAACCTCCCTGCACCCATTTATCGTTTGTATGCAGCTTTCAGACATTTTAACGTAGTTAGAAGCAGATAACATGACACTTTAAAAGTGTTTGTTGATTTAAAAGTATCCTAATTCATCACCTGAAGACACCTTATTCTGCTTCTACCTGCATCAGCAGGGTTGTTTTAAAAAAAAAATGAAGACATCTCTTTCGATTTAGGATTGATACCTCATGTGAGAGCATCCGGTGCAGCTCTTCTTTGGTCACGGTCAGTCGTTCCCGGTCGGTGCTGTCCACAACCAGAATGACAATCTGGGAAAAACAAAACCAAACAAAAAAAAACACATGACATATAAATGAATCGATTACTAGAAAACAAACATGTTAGCAGTGGCTGTGAGGATAGAAAGGAGAACAAGTCCCGACACAGCTACGTGAAATACACTGTCAATCATTATCTGCAGTACCAAATAGCAGGGTTATGAAAACAAGAAGGGGGGGAGGGTAGATAAGAAGCAGATATGGGTTCATGTGCAAGAGATTTATCTGGTGTTTTGGGGGAATATTAGACCAATAACTTCAAAGAATATGAAGTAAATTAAAGATAATATGTAGGATGGCTTTGGAAGGATCAGCAAAACGTAGATAGATAGATAGATAGATAGATAGATAGATAGATAGATAGATAGATAGATAGATAGATAGATAGATAGATAGATAGATAGATAGATAGATAGATAGATAGATAGATAGATAGATAGATAGATAGATAGATAGATAGATAGATAGATAGATAGATAGATAGATAGATAGATAGATAGATAGATACATAGATAGATAGATAGATAGATAGATAGATAGATAGATAGATAGATAGATAGATAGATAGATAGATAGATAGATAGATAGATAGATAGTAAACGGTCTAAAAATGCACATATATACAAATAAAAATAGAATAATATTAAACTAAACAACAGTGCAAAGAATTAAACAAACAAACAAACAACAGTGCACCGGTGTGTGATGGATTCGGCCAGAGGTGAGTTACTGTAAAGTCTTAATAAGTCTTAAATGTGTTTCAGCTCTCACCTCCGTGTTGCAGTAGTACGAGAACCAGCTTGCTCGAAGGCTGTCCTGCCCTCCGATGTCCCACATCAAGAAGTGACTGTTCCGGACGATGACCTCCTCCACGTTGCTGCCGATGGTCGGTGACGTCAGGACGGCCTCCTTCGTCAGACTGGGATGTTTTTGGGGAAATTAGGTGAGTACACACGTTGAGTTGCAACAAAAAAAAAGAAAAAAAGAAGCTACCGTTGCCTCATTTGATAACAATCAAGTCGCTTACAACTGGTAGAGGATGGTGGTCTTCCCGGAGTTGTCCAAACCCACAATGATGACTTTGTGCTCTGCAGGACAAAAAAAAAGTTTAAAAAAACAAATTAGATTTATTTGCTCACTTTCTGCTTTCTTGACTAGTTGTACTTCACTGTAATCTTGAGTTTGCATAATTTGTGTCAAGTTCAGCAGAAGCAGAAGCAGACACACACACACACACACACACACACACACACACACACACACACACACACACACACACACACACACACACACACACACACAGAGAGAGAGAGAGAGAGAGAGATAGGAGCGACAGGTCTTATCTACAGGGTTGTTACATCACTCAACATTTAGTTCAAAGGCAGGTTTCATTCAGATGTTTGGTAGCGAATTTAAACTTGGTTTCCGTTTAACTTCTGTGTCGTTTAGGATATAAATAGATGCTTAAAAAAAAAAATCACTACGAAATAATATATACAACGGTAAATGAAGCAGCTTTACCTCTGTCCCCGAACACAGCCATCATCTTGGTCAGCAGGAATCCCATGTCCAACAGGTAGGTGTGTGTGTGTGTGTGTGTGTGTGTGTGTGTGTTGTTTGTTTGTTTGTTTGTGTGAGGCGAGCGATCAATACAAAACAGGTCCAGAAAAAAATGCGACTGACTTCAGGACCCGCGAACAGCTGACAAACTCTGCTCCTTCAACTGATACCAGGCTCTTCTTCTACATAGCGTTGGTGGGTGGCGCTTCTTACGGAGAAAGTCCTCGGCGCTGTCAGACGGAGTGAGTCACGAAACAAAAGGAGGCATAGTAATGAGGCGTTCAGGTGCTGCGGGAAACATCAGGAGAAATAGCAGCAGGTGAGCGATTCGTTAAAGATATCAACAGGTGTGATAGATCATGGAGTTTATTAGCTCCACCGAGCTCAAAAAAGTTATCTCATTTTTGATATCACCACATTTAACATCAAAATAAAGCTGGTAGCCTATTTACCACAATTTGGCAACTTATTATATGTAATAGTCGTTGTGGTTAAGTGGATTAAATGTAGTGATTGAATATGACATTTAAGGAGAGTACCACAGAGGCTGTGTTAATAATTTATGGTAAAATTTGATTAAAAAAAAAAAAGTTGTTTCTTTTAAATAAGCAAACAGCAAAAATAGGCTGTAGTTAATATTATTTTAATGTTGTAAACGGTTTGACTGAGTCAGCAGAGGAGTGAAATATGCTTTTAGTGCCCTTTATAAAGAGATGAAGAATAGGCTACATAAATGCTCTTTAAAGACACCTGTTATTTTTATGCACAAAGCACTACTTTTTTATTTTTTTATTTAAAAAGTATACCTGTTAAACATTTGTTTTGGATTTTTTTTTTTAAACCCAAATTATCCCTAAATATTCTCTTTCTCCGGTTATATGTTATCATTATCTCTCACGTCTCTACTTCCTATGTTCCAAATAGAAATTATCCATAAAAAAAAACAAAAAAAACGCAAAAAAAAAACCGCAAAAAAAAAAAATAAAAAGTCTTTAAAGCTCGTGTGTCTGAGCCTCACCGGGAGCACCTGAAGGCAACTTGCAACACCTGCGGGTTTTTTTTTTTTTCTGTCAACACCAACGACAGAAGTGGACTGATGACTCATCTGCTGACACAGATGTCCAGTCCATATATAGAAAGGGAAGTGAATCTGTGTACCTTTCTCTCTGTGGATCACAGGAACATTAATGTGAAGCAACAGAAAGCAAAACTGGTTAAAACCAAGAGTCTCCCCGGGATTTCCATCGAGCAAAGCCGGTATTTTCCAATTTTTTTTTACACCCTCTGTTTGATTTCTTGTAAGTCCTAAATCAATAACCGTGACCTCCCTGCTTACTGACATAATTGAAACTTCTTTTTTTTTTTTTTTCATCTTCAACTCTTAGGATTGGGAGCCATTCACTCAAAAGCAGCCCTCAAAAAGTATTTTTCTGTGTGTAAATATTTCAATTTCACGCTCACTTTAACTCAAAAACAGAACATCTCTCTCAAAAATAAGATTATTCTTTTATCACTTGTCTGTCTAACAGTTCAAATGAGCTCCACATTAACCAGGCACAACAGTAATATGCTGCTGGTTTGATATGTAATGATAAGAATGATTGAATTAGACATGATAATATCCCACTGAAACGATGACCACTTTTGACTGCAGGGCTTTTATTTATAATAAAGTAAAAGTCACACTGCTGTAGTGACACCAGGTGTTACTTGTTTGGTGCCGTGAACCACAGCTCGCTGTCGTTTGATGTTAGGGCCACGGTGACCTTTTTAAAGTAACCGGGTGCTCGTTCTGTCCCGTGCGGAAGCACCAGCGAGATGCAGACGATGATACGACAAGAACGCTTCAAAACCACATCCTGGACTGAATTGCACTTTTTCCTGACGTCTCACGTAAGTTTCATCACAGAACGAAATGCTCGGCGAGAAATGTGTCGCTATCCGAGAGGAGAGTTGAAACTTCCTGCAAACGCCACAGAGGAAACAATGAAGTAATAAAACGTTGTGGAAGATATTTGTCCTTGGAAGCCATTTTTTGTTGTTGTTGTTGTTGTTGCTGTTGTTGCTGTTGAAACAATCGGATCTTTTGTTTTTAAAGGTTTACACCCATTGAAAGCACCACGACCGGACAGGTTCTACAGGAAGGGCGTTTTAATACAATGCAACTACACAGGAAGTTGTGAATTCAATTCGAGAAAGGAAAGAAAAGCTGTATTTGATGGACTTAACTTTTTCTGCATATGTCCTGAGAGAAATAAACTGAAGCATCGGGCGAACATGAAGTGTACACGTGCAGGTTTTGAGTCTGTTGGCGTACTTGTGTACTGACACTTTTTTTTTTTTTTTTTTTTTTTGGGGCATACTAAATAGTACGTTAGTGTGGATACTTGAACGCAGGGTGTATTTTTGAGTGCATAAGTGCCTTCACACTGTCAAGTAGAGAAACATGCAGCGGACTGCAAGTACCAGGATCAGGATGATGATGATGATGATGATGATACCGGCTAGAAGAATCAGTGCGTTTATTGAGGAAACAAAAAAACAAAAGTTAATTTCCGGGTAAAATAAATGAAAGCTGCAGGTGATGTGTTCACATGCGGCGGTTATTTCCTGTCAGTACAGAACGGCAACAGCATTACCTTGTCAAAATTCATGCACTACACAAGAGTCCTTATGTGCAAGAGCACTATTTATTAGTGTGCTACGGGAACTGTGTCATTTACGACGCAGCGCGTGTCCGATAATCGCATCAATTCAGCGACACGTTGACCTTTTTCTGATTAAATTTTTAATTAAAATACGAATTTATCCACAGATTAAAAATGAAATGCAGAAAAAAGCAAAATGTAGCTACAATCAGGCACCAATGATACATGATATTTCATAATGATTTTTTTTAATTTTTTTTTTTAAACAATTGCGATAACGCAACAATAACATTATTTACTGATCATTATTTTAATATTTATTTATTCAACTGAAGACAGGTGCGGGCCTGAAGCAGCCCACCGAAGACATTCATGGATTCTCCATCATAGATAACCAAGTAAAGACTCCCCCACTCCCCCTCCCCTTACCCACCTGATACTCCTCTCACTACCTCACAAGGACTGAAGATTTAAAAAAAAGAAAAAAAGAATTGCAAATGTTCACAGGAAAAAAAACCAACATTAATTCAGTCAGAAAATCAAGAGTAAGAAGAGAGTGGTAGTTTAATATCAGACAAAGCTAGCAGTTCGGGCGGAAGTTGGGAGTGATTAACCGCACAAACACGCCAGTACTTGTTTTTCTTTTCTTTTTTTTCTTTTTTTAATATATAACTCTGGAAAAACAGACGACGAAGCTGGCGCAAAGAAAAACAGAGATGAGCAACGCTGCTGTAGTAGCCACGAGACACGGACAGACACAGATGTGGTATGAAAACAGGTGTGAACAAGAGTTAAGACATCCCACCGTGGCAGCGGTGGACATGGCTTGGTGAGACATTCCGGCACTTGTGATTGGATTTTTTTTAATTTTCGAAATAATGGTGTTTTTTTTTGTTTTTTTGTGTTTTTTTTTTTGGACGAGAGCGACTAAGGCAGGACGCTTCATTCACACAACTACAGCTGCAGTGCTGCTTTGAATCTGCACCGTGCAGAGGGGGAAAAAAAAACAACAACACACACACAAAAACAAAAAAAACCCAGAGGAGTGAATACTGCAGGTGCACCTCAGCACCCGTGAAGAAGAGGAAGAGAGGAGAAAAAAAAAAAATACAGAAATGGGAAGACTGGGTCAGACGTGTACAGTCGGGTAGAGTGTCTGAACCGGGTCAGGGAAGAAGTAAACATCTTTGGAGTGTATTTTTTTTTCTGACACGAGTGTAGCAACACTGATAAATTTGCGTGTTCTCAAATATGGCAACTTCTGCACCAGCTTTTATTTCTTTTTAATTTTTTTTTAAGGTCTGGGTGATAAGAAAAGTTGGAGGTTGACAGACCCGCAACTTCTGGATCTCAGAATGGGAAGAAAACCCTGAAAGCCAAAAGCACTGAGTGAGATTAAGGTAAAGAGAAACCCCTTGACACTGTACACACGCACGCACGCACGCACGCACGCACACACACACACACACACACACACACACACACACACACACACACACACACACACACACACACGGGAGACGCTGACATTAGACCCTGTTTAAGACTGCAGAGGACAGACATGACGGACGACAGCTCTAACCAGCCCTCACACTCTACAACTGAAGGAGATCGAGTCATACGGTTTACAATCGTAACAACTACTGTCCTCGTGCTGTCAGTATAGAAATCCATGATATTCATGCAGTATTAACATAGGAAACAAACAAAAAAAAAACAGACCAATATTATCTTTTCTAAACATAAATAAATTGAATTGCAAGAAGAAGGTTGTTGAGATGGCATCTGGCAGTTGATGTATTTCTTTACATTGTACTGGGATGTAAACAGATTTGTTTTTGTTTTTTTGTTAGCCTGACTGGCGTGGCCCCAAACCCACACTTCAGTCCCCGCTGAACCGCCCCCCCCCCCCCAGAACTTTGCCCCTCCTCTTCCCTCCCCCTCGTCTCTCCCTCTGTCCTCGGTCGGTCCAGTAGCTTCCTTCCCTCGGTGTTACGGCGAGTGTTCAGCGGATGTAGACGTCCCTCCCCCAGTCGTCCTGGTTCTTGTTGCGGCTCATGTTGGCCCCCGTGTCCACAGGGTCCTGGCAGTAACGCTCCCTCAGCTTGGCACGTCCATGCGGCTGCGTCTGGCTCGGCATCGGAGGGTGGTTCAGGTTTTCCTGGTCCGGCTCGGCGCCTTCGTCTTCCCAGGAGGCCTGTCGGCCGTGATGCTGCGCCAGGTGGAGGCGGCTGCCGCCGCCGCCGCCGCCTCCGCCGCCGCCGCCACCTCGGTAGGGCTCGGGCTCTTCGTAGGGGTCGGTCTCAATGTCCATGCAGGAGTCACCGGCCTCGGTGTAGGCGGAGTCCCGGCTGCCCTGGGTCTCCGAGTCGAAGGTGTCTTGCCGCGACAGGCCTCGCCCGCTGCCTCCTCGCAGCTGGCCGCGAGAGGAGCGCAGGTACGCCTGCTGCTGCTGCTGCTGCTGCTGCTGAGGCTTTCCTGCCACGTCCGTCTGGTAGTCGTGCAGCGTGCCGCTCCCGCCGCACTCCGTCAGAGGCCCTTCCCGCTTCTGCTCACCGTGCACCAGGTACGGCCCCTGCAGCGAGTCACGGACGTGCCACACGAAAAAAAACACACACAAAAAAAAAAAACATGCAGAGACACAAACAAGCAGAGCGGGACTGTGAGTGGTTTAGAGAGCAAACGAAACGAACACATTCACACGTTACGAGGTCAAGAAGCTTGTCGATAATCGACCGGTGGCGCACAATCCATGTTTGCAGAGTGCATTCACACACAATCACGTAATAATTCCAACACACACACACACACATACAATAATAACTTAGTTAGTGGACACTGATTAGTTTTGATCAACTTCAATGACATCTGCCTGCAAACCGAAACAAACCCGAGCAGTTATTCCAGGAGATGAGCCGTCACCACGGTGCCATCTGCTGGCCGATCGAGCTCATCGCAAGGACGAAGCAGCTTTACGTCCACGACCACCAGTTGATTACACAACTACCTCGGCTCTGCATGACACCATGTCGTCACTGAAACAGTTTGACGTAAATCAAGAAATACCAGCAGGTTGCAAAGTGCAGCTGAAGCTCGTGCGTCCGCCGTTTCTGAAACTAGTTTTGTTTGCTCGATAATGACTTCCTGTGTGAACGCTGTCACTCGGGTGCCGCACTGTTCAAAGACCATAAATACATTTGACAGCATGCAGCTCTTTATTGTTGACGAGTAGCCAGTAGTAACAGAGCAACACAAAACAAACCCGATTAGTATTTCTGCAGCTCCGCCGTCCGGTTACATTGATTAAACCGGACAGAGTGTTAGCAACAGCCTCCACCAAACTAAGCGTTTCTATTTGAAGAGGCGGACATGACTTGCTGTTTTCAGGGGCGGTACCATGGCAACACGGAGGAGGCCAGGCGAACTGGATTCAGCCGCACAGAGAGGAAAAAGGAAAAAAAAAAAAAAAAAAAAAGTGGCGGAGAAAAGGAGGCCGCGGAGCTGAAGAAGAGGGCAGGGTGGTGGTGGTGGTGGTGGTGGTGATGCTGTGTGTGTGTGTGTGGGGGGGGCAGTATATATTATTTATTACTGCTGATTACAGTGAAATGGACGAAGGTGTGTGTGTTGGGGGGCAGAAGGTTACTACTCCTTGTGCTTCTGAGTTGAGTTGCTTTCACAGTTTTTTTTGGAGTTTTTTTTTAAAGAAGGAAACGCTGACCTGCTGAGATCGACGTGGTTTTAACGTCTCGTGTGTGTCGATTCCGCCGTCAGTGTGTGAAATGTGTTTCTATGTACAGCATAAACAAGGATTTAATGGCACTCGTCCTTCAGGGTAACGAGAGCAGGCTGCTGAGTTTGGTTTGGGTTGAGTTTGCCGGCGTCTCCCCCCTCCCCTCCCACACACACACACCTCCCTCCCACTCCCCCTTCCTTCCTCCCTCTCTCTCTCTCTCTCTCTCCCTCTCTCGCTGCTGGACTTTCAGAGGGCGTGTTCTTCCTCTTTCCCCACGCCGGTTACGGCACCGTCCAGTTCAGGCCACAGATCCATGTTCCTGCGCAGGGAGGTGAGCACCTGTACCTGCAGGTTGGAGACGGGCTCGGGGGAGGAGGCCAGCGCCGCCGTGGCCATGGTGCGGTTGAGCAGCGGGTTGGGGGGGTTGCTGCTCGGCGGGTGCGTCGCCTTCCAGTAGGCCTCCAGGTAGTCGGCCAGGTGTTCGCAGGCGTCCTCCAGCTGGTTCTCGTCCAGGATGATGTCGAAGAGCTCCTGCGCGGAGACAGAACAAGCGTGTTGTTGACTGGACAGAACCGGAGTCAGTGGATTCTTCTTCACGTTTTAACAGAAAGTCGAAGAATTGCCGAAGAGTCCAAGTGGCGAAGCGAAACTCACGGGTGGGCACTGAGCCAGCTTGTCTGCTGCGACCATCTGCACATTTAGGTGTTTAGCCTGGGACTTCCCCCTGGATTTAATGAGCCTCTGGAGAACCTGCGGGGAGACGACATGTATACAATATATCCCGAGAAAAAAAAGAAAGGGTTTTATTTGGTGACTTGTGATGACGTCATACCTTAGGTGAGGCTATTTTGATATAGACAATAATTGGAGCCAGGGAGGTCTTCGCCAGCTGAGACGGGTGGTTGATTGTGTCTGCGTCCAGAGCGACGAGCTGCAGGGTGCGGGCCAGCTCGAAGATACGCTCGATCTCGCTCTGCACCTCAGCTGAAGGCCCGGGAGACAGATAGCGACGCGTTAATACAGCGAGACGGCGAAAAAAAAAACCCAACAATCATAGATAGAGACAGAGCACCAAACGTCAGCCATTTACTTCCTTCACTTTGTGCACAAGTACACAACCGACACGTTAGTGCTGACTCATGCATGTCGAGGTTTTAGAGGAGAAAAAAAACCAAAAAAAAAACCCAGCTCCAAGCGTATGAATCGGATCGGGACCACAGTTCAAGTTCCATTTATGCACAGCTAAATGGAGCGCAGCCGCATCCTCATTCTGTTTGCCAACTTTTTAAAGTTGCAGGAACGAAGGAGGGAAGGAAGGAAGGAGGCACTTGAGAATGAGATGCCTGCGGTACTTGGAAATAACTGAGGGCACAATTTCTCACCACGTAACTAAAACAGAAACAACGACACACAAAAAAAAAAAAAAGAAAAGAAAAAGAAACACCCCTCATTAAACAAATGAAGTGGAACGTTAGTTTGTGTTAGCACTAATAGGCACAGCAGTAATCACTCTATCAGGTGAACCCCTCGAGTTTATGGCATTTTGTGTTCATTGTTCCTCAGCAGCGGCCTGTACGAGCTCCTTATTGAACATTTCGAACACACTTCCCCCCTTTATTTATTTATTTATTTTTAAATTAGCTACGTAGGGAGAGAGATTAAAAACCGGCGAGTGTTCCTCGCCTGTCTGGTCAAACCTCAGCGCCTCCAAAAGGTGTGAGCGCTGCCAACCCGCCGGCAGAGAGAGAGAGAGAGAGAGAGAGAGAGAGAGAGAGAGAGAGATAACGGGGGGCGAGGTAATCTGCAGAGAGAGAGAGAGAGTCCTCCAGAGGGGCTGAGGGAGAGAGAATTAAAGCTGGAGTCTCTGCAGATTGAAAAGGAACAGTGAACTTTTAACTCTCGTAAAGAAACAGCAGGCCAGCTTTCCATTAACCTCGACGAAGACTTGGGACTTTTTTTTTTTTTATTTTTATTTTTTTTTGCAAATTCCGATTCGACAGCAGAGAGACACTTGCTCCCACGCCACGACTCGACCGAGTCCCGGCGAGGCGAGCTCCAGCTTCTACAGCGGCGCGTAGCGCGGGGACGACAGTATAGGTCGCGGCGTGTCGGTGACAGCCGGGTGGGAAAAGTTACCGTCTTCCCCTCTCTGCCGCGCGCCCACGAGATCGCCTCCGGCTGCTGCTCGGGGGTTTTTGTGAATCTTTTTTTTCCTTTTCTATTTTTTTTTATTTTTTTTTCTGGAGACTACAGGCTGTCACACAGAAGTATGAGGAACAGAGAAACTGACAGGCAAGCAGACGGGCAGACGATGAGTATAGTTAGGAGGAGGAGGAGGAGGAGGAGGAGGAGGAGAAGGAGGAGGAGGAGGGAGGGAGGGAGGGTGAGGCTTCATTGTTTTGTTGCGAGGAGAGAGCATACGTACCCAGTACGTCTGAATCAAAAGACAGTGGACCGAGAGAGGATGGGTTGGTGGGAGAGAAAGAGAGAGGGGAGGGGGGGGGAGAGGGGTTGGGGAGGATGGGTGAGAAGGGCAGAGAAGACAGGATGAAGAGAGAAAGGAGGCCAGATCAGACTCAGGCAATCAGAGCAGGTATAAAAATGAGGGGGGGGGGAATAATAATGACACTTTCAGGTCTGCGGATGATGTAAAACGCTGCCTGAAAGACACGTCCTGTCCGTCTTTATCATCTCTAACTTAGTACGTCGACCGGTAGAAATGACTGTTTTGTAAACCAGTGTCCTAAAATCCTAAAGTTTTTCAAACTGTGAAGGAAACAAAAAATTCCCCGAAAATCTGCGGTGACGCAGAGGTGTAACTCGAGGACCGGTACGATGTCACCTGCTGGGCGCGGCTACACGTCCGACTCTCAACTCCTGCAGCCGTATTTTGACTATAAACATGCGGTTTTACACGTATTTTTGATTGAGTTAAATGTCAGTTTCAAATCAAACTTGAAGCTGCGAGCGACGCTGCCTCCAAAATGGCGTTGAACAATAAGTCGGGTGATCTTCCATGTTTGTCTTTAAATCGAATGAAAAGCAACGACGCCGACCACGAATTCCTTCCACTGACAAATAGCGTGTGTATTTGAAGTCTGATGGCTTGTTTGTCTGAGGCGCCGAGAGCCAATTGTTGTCCAAAATAAAAACATCAGTGAGCCGAGCTGGTAATATGCGTCAGTCCCACATCCTCCGTCCTGCTAGTGTAAAGCAACAAATGCGTTATTATTATTATTATTATTTTTATTTTTTTTGCTGTTTCAGGACGTTATCCAGCGTTTTCTAAAAACAAAACCATAAAAAAAAAATAAAAAAAAAAAAGACTTCACATCCTCGGTAGTGGACTGAGTCTGTCGACCAGTCTAAAAAAAAAAAAATCAACAAAAGTAAGACACATAAAACAATTTAGACGCAGAAAACACAGATAGTGGAAGATGATGATGAACAGAAAATGTCAGATCTCCACTCTGTGGTCTGTCAAATAAGATCAAATAAAAACAAACAAAAATTAAAAACCCTAATTGTTGTCTGAAAGGCATTTTGTCCAGTCCGGTCCGTGGCTGACGGCAGCGTCCGGTCTTACCCAGGCTGGAGCGGGTGCTGGATCGCTCGATGATCGTGTGCTTGCTCGGGTTGTTGAGGACCGAACGTTTGGCCAGCGAGATGTCAGCTGTCACCCGCGTGATGGATATCCTGAAACAGAGATCCGGGCGCATTGCTGGGTGAGTACTGTAAAAAGAAGAAACCCGAAGAAGAGCGGAGGGGGGAGGCGGGTGGAGGAGGAGGAGGAGGAGGAGGAGGAGGGAGAGGAGGAGGAAGGGGGAGGAGGGGGGCATGCTGGCTTGTGAGCTCTCAGTCTTACCTGCCCTCAAACTTGTGTTTCAGAAAGTCAAAGAGGGCTTTCTGCATCATGTCTGTCACCTGTAGGGAAGAAGATCAGACTTAAGAAACTCATACTTCCGGAAGTGGAATTCGATGTCATTTTGAATGTGATTTATTTATTAAAAAAAAAAAAAAAAAAATAATATTCTGGTTACCTCGTAGCCTTTGAGTGAAGGCCCGACTAGGATGATGGGTCTCATGGAGGGAACCACGTCGTAGGGCGGGACGTGCTCCATCTGAGCCGTGGGAAGATGAAAAACAAAAAAACGGCACCAGAAATCGGGGTGAGTTCACGTTGTCGTATCATGTTTGAACGAACACTCAACACCAAAAAAAACAAAAAAAAACACGCTCACCAAGATCCGCAGTCACTCATAAATCAACATGAACTCAACACAATAAAACAACCCCCCCCCCCCCCCCGACGCCGGAGTCCATTTGTTTTACTGACGGCCTACGAACCGTTCGGAGGCAGCGATCAATTTCTCCCCGAAAGCGGCGGCTTCTGTTTCTTTAAAGTCCGCAGTCTCGCGTAATTAAAAGTGTCGGTAATTAAAGCGTCAGGAGGAGAGCTCTCGTGACCGCGCTTGCGGCTCTTAACACAAACGTCACGTTTCCTCGCACCCCTTTCTTCCCCTTCGCTGCTCGTTATGTTTCAGCGCTGGACTCGCGAACCGTCAGATAATTACCGACTGTAAACGGCAGAAAATGCACTTCTTACATCTGGGCTGCAACTTTTTTGATAACTCTCAGACATCTGTTGTTCCTAAATGTATCTGTGCGTGCGAGAATATTTTCAAATGCACAAAATATCTGTCGCAGCGTTTGCTCTGGATTTTGAAATGATTTCTTTGAAAATATAAGACGCTCTTTAAAATCCAATTTCCAGCTGTATTTTTTTTGAATCACTTGTTCTTAACATTCAAAATAAGCACACGTATATTAAACTGAACGTAAAGAGCCCTTTACGCACAGCACTGTACGGTAGACTCTGACTTTCCTTGGAGCTTTTTACACTAAAATTCAAATAAAGAGTGTTTTTCCCCCCAAAATGGTTCCAATCAAAAGCCAATGTCCTCCTTGATATTTTTAATTACCTACTTCCTTCATCCTATTTTCAGTCATTTTTAACAACAAAAAATAAGCACAAGTATACTTGTGGATGTTTTTAAAAGGAAAAACGGAATATAAGGAGCTCTTTACACACAGTACGGTACACTAGCGAGCGGCTTTCCTTGAGCCCATTATACTAGAAATGGAAAGAAACCGTGTTTGCCCCGCAAACGGTACATTTAAAATCCAATTTTCCGCAGGATTTTTCAATTACTTCCTTCCCTCATCCTGTTTTTAGTTGTTTTTCAGAATCAAAATGAGCATACAGTATGTATTCTAAACTGGACATAAAGAGCCCTTTACACACAGTACGGTACACGAGTCCCTGAATTTCCTAAAGCTATTACCATTAAACATGAAAAGAAACAGTGTTTTCTCCCCAAATGGTCCATTTAAAATCTAATTTCCACCCATTTACATCTAATTACTTACTTCCTCCATCCTATTTTCAGTCATTTATAATATTAAAAAATAAGCACAAGTATACTTCTGGATGTAAAAAAAACAAAAACAAATGTAAAAGAGCCCTTTAAAACACAGTAGTGCACCCTAGTCTTCGTCTTTCTTTGAGCCGTTTAGTCAAAATTCAGTCATTTTTCTAAAATATACTTCTGGATGTTTTTTAAAAAGTAAAAACTCGATATTAAAGAGCCTTTTACACGCAGTACTGTATTGTAGTCTCTCGTCTTTCCTTGAGCCGTTTGCGCTAAAAATGGACACTCTTATAACCGCCACGGAGACTTGTACAGAACACCCACGCACAGGCACGATCCATACTGCAGCGCATGAACTTTAGGCTTATTTGTACGCGGTGAGTCATGAAAGGAATGATTCACGTACAACAGATCCATCTGTCTTCTTTCGAAATGTTTTTTTTTTTTTTTCTTCCCAGTGAGGATGGGGTGAAAACAGTCACTCGTCCTATAACGGTACAATAACAATGAAACTGGATGCATTTCCTTTTTAGTATCTGTATTCCCAGCACACACCCCCCCCCTCCCCCCCCTCCCTCTGCGCGGTGCTGCACAGCACTTCAGGCAGCAGAGAGTGCTGGAGAGTCCCGATCCTCTACATTACATTACATAAAGCGCTGCGACGGAAGCTCATTTCACCTCATTTGTATTCACACGGGCTAAAAATACATGTTTTAAAAGCTTCCAAATGGCTCTCGTCTATAAAAGGGGGCAGCGCCGGAGCGCGGCACATAACAATACTACTCATTGGTTTTGAATAACATGAGCTCGGCGCCCAGTTTAGAGCGGTGAGTAAAAGGAACGGCCGGCGGTGTAGATAATACACAGCTGATTGCTCAATATTACGGCTCGTTGCTCCTCTGCTATCAAATCTTATACACTGCTGCTGTTCAGATGCTCTGGCTTAAACATGCCACGTTTTTATAAAAAAGGATATAAAACACTTTCTTTTTTTTAAGGGGGGGGTGTTATTTAAGGATTTTGTTCAATTTTGGGGTCAAAAATTGGCCTCACTGAACCTGGGGTTATTTTTGTAACCTAAATTGAGTTTGTTCCAAGGAATTAATGTAAAAAAAAAAAGAAAAAAGAGTTTAAGTTGGCATTTGACACGTTAGTAAAACATGTCAATATTGAGCCAATGCTGTGATACTGACCACTGCGACGTAAAAGTCCGTCTCTCTTCCTCCTACCGTAACACATCTTTGTCCTGCAGCCCCTAACGAATGATTCAAATCGGGCTGAAAAGCATAAAACCGGCCTGATTGTGGGCTACTGTCACTCAAAGCAGCCGTCAAAAATGAAAATGAAAGCATGTCAGGATGCATTACAGCAGCAGTCTGACTAACGGGGCCTCGGATGGATCCGCACCTGCATCTGCAAACTCCCTGACGGCTGTGACACAAGCTCTGGGGAAATGACAAAAGCGTCACACGCGATTTACAAATGATCCTGTGAATATATCTTTTTTCTTTTTCTTTTTTTTTTTTTTTTGCCTTAATGTGTATTCGAAAAAAAGCATGAAAAGATAGTCGAGAATATTCAGCTGAATGATTTTTTTTTTTTTTTTACCACCACATGAAGGAAAACACGAGACAACAGAGGATAAAAAAAATAAAAAAAAATAAAGGAACGGCAAAAGGACGAAATGTTAGAGGTTAGTGTTGGGAACAAACCACACTCACCGACTTCTGTTTCTGTTTAGCCGGGCCACCTGCAGCACCATTCCACACAAAAGCCAAAAGAGACCCAAAAAAAAAAAAAAAAAAGCACAAAACACAAGAGCACATTTAGTTATTGACAGGTTAGGATTAGAGGAAGGGGGTGGGTGGGGGGGGGGGGGGGGGTTGGTTGGGAGGAGAGCTGTTTATGGATCGAAAGCAGGTTTTTTTTCATTTTTAAAAGACAACATAGATTCACACTGACATTCAGCAGCAGCAGCCATTTCAGAGAGTATCGGTTAGTTCAACGCCTCGCCGAGAGGAACGAGCTCAGGAACTCAGAGGAACTGTGGACCCCCCCCGCCCAAAACCCCCCCCCCAAAAAAAACAGTGTGAAGATTCGGCAGCTACAGCAGCAACAGGGACGGTTCTGTTGTGAGCAGTTAGTGAGAAACAGGAGAAGGATAGGAAGGGAGAGATTACACCTGACCACTTGTTGGAGGAGTGGGTTGGGAGGGGGGGGGGATGCAGGATGGAGGAGGAAGAGGAGGAGGAGGAGGAGGGAGGCGAGACGTCCCGGGGCCGCCTAATGTTACCTTCTTAAAGAAGGGCAGTCGGTGGGCGTTGGCCTGGGGGGATGTTACGCTGCCTGACATGCCCTTGGAGGAGCGAGGGTCACCCTGGGACTCAGGGGGCTCCTCGGCATCCAGGTCGAGGGGGTCAACGTCAAAGGCCACTGTGGACATGTCCACGTGAGCTGATGATGATGGGGGGACGGCGGGGCGGTGCGGAGACAGACAGAAAAAAACCCCCAAAAAAACAGAGAAGGAAAGAGAAAGAGGAGGAGGGGGAAAGAAAAAAAAAAAAAGCAAGACGAGGTGAGGCGAGAGAGGACGAGAAAATAACAGACGAAGGAAAGCAAAAAAAAAAAAAAGGGGGGGGGAGGGAATAAAAAGAAGGAAGAATGTGAGCTGCATCAAGAAAAGAGGCATGAAGAGGAAACTGCAAGAGACGGCACGACCGAGATGGAAAAAAAAGTGACACAGTATGATTAAAAGTAGAAA
Organism: Brachyistius frenatus; assembly: GCF_029030835.1. Classification (NCBI taxonomy): domain Eukaryota; kingdom Metazoa; phylum Chordata; class Actinopteri; family Embiotocidae; genus Brachyistius; species Brachyistius frenatus. The sequence goes on along the minus strand of NW_027210679.1, from coordinate 1,069,862 downwards.
TAACACCGACAAGAATTTTTAACAGGAGAATTTTAACACATCAGATTGTCATGAAGCAAAGCACAGATGTAGGGTGTAATAATATGAATAGCAGAGGAGGAAAGTGGATTCAGTGTGACGAGAAAGCAACAAAACGGTGAAGTGTAGATGTGATAGAGCTGCGCACAAAAGAGCGGCCGCAGAGAGAAGTGAGACAAAGCAAGGAGGAAGGGAAGAAGGAGTCCGAGCTCGGAGGGAAGTCGGGGGAATAAAGTGTGCTTGCAGGTTTGTTGTTTGTTGGCGATGCGGGTGTAGTAGGTGTGGGGAGGGTGGACGGGACTGGCGAGGTGTCTCCTTTTGAAAGGTACGGTTTGGGATTTTGGGAAATAAACATGTTGGTGGGAGGTTTAGATGAGAACACCGATTCAACTCCAGAGCAAAAAAAAAACTGGTTAGCCGAGACTGGAAAATGGAGGAAATAGCTCTGCTGGTACAAAATCCACCTCGCAGCTGTGGTACCTAACGATACTACGTCCCACCTACCTGTAAACCCGACTGCACCACAGGCCTGTCAATCAAACAGACACGCCACCAAAAAGACATCTTTTTGAATCCTATCCTATCCTAACGACATTGAAATAACTCGTGGAAAAAAAATGTATTGACTTTGAATTTCTTGAGAGAAGTTGAATGGGAGTCTACGGAGCCGGAGGCTTTTTGGAACCGACCTCTAGTGGCGCTCGGTGGTATCGCAGCTCAAGAAAACTTCCGCATGGTTGCTTTTTTGTTGGACCCGGAAGCTACGTCCACTTTCATATAGAGTCAACGGTCCTGAGTGACCCGACCACAAGTGGACAGCTCAGAGTACGTCTGTAATAAATAATTTGAATGGATATCATTACTTCCGCTTACAAAGAGGACATCAGGCGAGTAGGTGGTCCGTCAGTGGCACTAAGGATGCGTTTTGCGTTCACGCTGCTAAAAGAATCCGAGTCCCGGAGCACCTCTGAATGGGGTCTGAGCAGATCGCGCCTTCACTTTAAAGCGTCCGCTTGTTGACGGGACTCCAATAAAATATATTTCCCCAAAATGTCCAACTGTCATTCAGCAGGTGTGCTCGGTAGATGTGGTTTCTATCATACAGGCGTGAACCTCACTTCCAGGTGGCTCTGGTTGATGAACAAAACCCCTTCAAGTCAGACGGAGCTGTTTATGTTTCCTCATCTTCACTTCCCTCTTCTGCTGTCTCTTTGGTTGGCACGCACACGCACACGCACACGCACACGCACACGCACACACGCACACACACACACACACACACACACACACACACACAGCAGCCAGACGTACTTAACAAGTTTAATGAGTGCGGCCCATTCTCGACTCTATTTCAGTCTGGTCCTGTGTGCTAATGACAGACCTCCCAAGACCTCTTTCACTTCACGCGGCAACCCACCAAGACGCGCCTGACTCATCCTCATGCCTGACTAGCTAGCCAATTAAAATCTTCATCTAAATATCAGGCGCCGGTCTCATCTCTCTCTCTCTCTCTCGCTCGCTCGCTCGCTCGGTCAGGATTGCACTGGCGCCCACACAAACGCACACTCGATAGGGAGACCCTGTGACCTCACCTGTGCCAGGTGGGGTGGGCCTGCGGGTTCCCGTGGCAACGTCCAGACTGGAGCTTCCTCCAGATTTACTGTAGCAGGGGAAAGGAAGAGCACACATTACTGCCGGACGTTACAGTGAATACATCGTAATAAAAATGGATTTAAAAAAAAAAAAATTTTTACTTGTGTTTTATGGCACAAACACAGAGTTCTGCAAGAGGACACTGATGATCATAATTTACAGTAAACGAGGCGATATGTGACCTTCGTGGTAATAAAACGTGAGGAGAAAGCTGAAGAAGCTTCGAACTACGCGCACAACTTCATGTAAGTTACTCAGGAAAATAATAAGAACAAAAAAACAAGCATTATTATTGTTTATTATAATCCGATCATCCCAATTCGTTTATTATAGATTTTTTAGAATACATTTTTAAATAACTAAAAAAAACATATATTTTTGGATTGTATCTGCAAATAGAGACTAAAGAGACCGATATATATATATATATATATATATATATATATATATACAGTAGTTTCTCAGAGGAATATAGTGATTCACTGCAGAGCTTTTGTCTACTTTGGGTTTGTTTTACGTTGCCTGGTGGGTGAGAAGTGACTCATGTTTGACTTGTTTTGTGAAGTGAGGTTGTTTTTTTTTGTATCGCTGACATGTTTTTTTTATTTTTTTTTATTGTCACCTGGAGCTGAGTCGGTTTTGTCTCATCCTCTGCTCCTGCAGCAGACGGGTGTTCTCCAGTTTGACGGGGCTGGGAATGAAGCCCACCTCACAGCCCTCCTTCACCAGACGCCCGATCCACCAGTCGTTGTTGTACTTCTGCGCACACGGAACAAACAGCCGGGCATCAGCGAGCAGTGATGCATCGGCGTTTTCTGCACGTCCACGGCACCATTTACCATCGTCTTTAAGGCTTTTGTCTTTTTTTGGGGGCTTTTTGGTTTACGTCAGTGAGATTTTAAAGCAGCAATCCTTCCACTAGTTACACACTGTAAATACACGACAGTTTCTGAAGTACAAAACTTACGAAATTCTTTCGTATGCCGAGCATTTGTAGCTACAAAATTTACCACTATTAACCAAGTAATACAACAACAACAAAAATCAGTGCGCTACTTTTATTTATTTGCTTTTTCTCCTTTTTCTGAAATTTGGAGCACCCAATTCTCACAGCACTGCAGCTTTTGTTGCTGCCAACTCCTACTCGTGGCCTGGCTGGGGGTTAAACAGAAGGAGGCAGTTCAGCAAAGCACGATCCCTCACTGGCTTCCCACCCACCGTCACCTGCCAGTTGCTAGAAGGGGCCAAGCCTGAAGCCCTGCTGTTGGCATCCTCTCCCCGACACCGGACAGCGTACCACCTGAATTCATTAACTTTAGCTCTAATCTGTGCTCTAAACTCCAGAAACTACTGTCTAAAAAAAAAAAAATCATAGAAATTCTGATATTCAAACCTCTTTAATGTGCAAGAAGTCTTTGGCTTCAAAGGAGATGGCCATTCCCTGCACGGGGACGTCATCGCTGGGGCCGGGGTTGTAACCGACGTTTGTGCGCACAGCAAATGCCACCGGTTTGGTCTGAAAGGCGTGAAGGGAGAAATGAATATTAATACGCACAGATGCAGCAGCATCCAAACACCCTCACGGCGAGTTCAGAGCCCTCCGACGCCGATGGAGAGATTCAACGAGGTCGGAAAGCTCCACGCTGACGTGCAGGTTGTAACGATGTAACGATGACGACCGCGCTGCGTGAGCGACGGATGTGCACCGGCCGATCTCTGACCTTGGCTTTCTCGAGCGTGGCGAGAGCCTGTCTGTCGGCCTCCTTCCTCAGGGCCTCGGGGTCCTCCTCCAGGGACACGTCCGAGTCCGACGGCCGGCTGGTGTAGGAGTCCGCGGAGCCCTGAAATGCACAATGAGTTTACATAAAGGTGAGGAGGAAGGGATTGCCAAGGGGAGGAACAACAACAGGTGTAGTAGACCAAACTCAAACTCCTCGTGGGACTCCATCATGTCTACATGTGTGACAGTCTGCCGTCTAAACGGACGACTAGTTTGTTCTTCTTTTATTCCCATTGGACGCCCGCTCTCTTGTGTTGCACCTAAAACTCAGGCTTGTATCCTTCTAAAGCTGCAACGATCAATCAAACGTCAATTAATCGATTTGAGACCATTTTCAATGAGAAATGCGAAAAATTCTTTGAATTCAGCTTCTTGAATATGAATATTTTCGAGTTCCTTTAGTCCAAAATGACAAAAAAGTGGAATATCTTTTGGTTGCGATTGTTGTTCGGGTCAAAACAAGACATTTTAAGGTGCACCTGTAGCGTTGGGAAACACTGAATGACATTTTTCACCATATCAAAGACCAAACAACTGATCAATTATGATTAATGGATCATGAAAATAATATTTAGCTGCAGCCTCTGCCCCGGTCCTGAGTATGAGGACGGCTTGCGGCCTGCCTGAGATCATAATGTCAAGACTGCCCTGAGAAGTGTGACCTACATAAACACAAAAGGGGACCAGGGCCTTCATATCGCATGAAAGCTGACTCCGTGTAATTTGAGGTGGAAAAGATGCATAACAACGGGCCGACATTTCCACCGCAGCTCCAGCCGAGGTGTTAAACCTTTTTTTTTTTTTTTTTTTTTTTGCAGAGGCCCGGTAGATTCGGTGAGTGTGTGGGCGTGTCGAGTGGAGACAGAAAAAAAAAAAAAAAAATGGCCCGAGGACTGTTTATAATATCAGCGAGGATATAAATTTCTCATGAAGTGGCTATACAGTTTCAAACACATTCGGCACTCATGAACCGTAACTTGACTCTCTCCCGCTGACCCTCATCCAGACACCCATACCAACAATCCAAAAAAAAAAAAAAAAAAAAACAACAGAGCCTCCTGCGAGCCCGCAGTGCCGGCCCACTGTACCGAGCGGCGCAGCGACGGAGGCAGCCTGAACTTCTGAAGTGTTTGAGTGTTCAATTTATATAACAATCCCACTTGTTCTCTTGTTGCCGTTTCTTTTTCTTTTTTTTTCCTTCTTTTTTTTTTTTTAGCTGACAGGCTGCCTGCCGCTTTGTAGGAGGTACTGACAAGAATGCGGACGGCCGAATGTGCCAGGCAGAAGAAGTGAGTCACTAGGTGTGGGCTTTTAAAATAGAGGTGAGAATGCACAAAAGATGACATACACCATATGTAATGATGATGAAAAAAAAAAATCCCCTGCTCGCGTGTAGTCAGACAACACGCGCAGCGAGCACAACAAATATCTCTCGACTACGGCTGAGCATTGTTTGGAATCTATTTCAGTTTTGGTGCCAACGTGCGTTTCCGTACTTCCTCTGAGGTCCAAAAAAAAAAAAAAAAAAAAAATGCTGATACCTCAGCTTCAGCATTATGGCAAAACTGCAGTGATTATCTGACTGACAGAAAAATAATCGCCAACAATATGATAATAGATTGTTTCGAGTGATCTTTTAATACAAAGGGTTTCTGATTACAGCTTCTTAAATGCGGTTATTTTAGTCTTCTATGGCAATAAACGAAATATCTTTTTGTGGTGATTGTTGGTCGTGACAAAACAAGACATTTTAGACGGCACCTGTCGCTTCGGGAATCACTGGCTGACATTTTTTCAAAGTTTTCTGACATTTTAAAGACTCAACAGGTATTTCATGAATTGAAAAACTGATCTTCATATAAATCAATATTGAGAATAATGACTTGCACCCTTCGAGTATGAACATTAAACACAAACTTTACCAACATCCTCAATGCATCGATTTTAAATGAGGAACCAAATAAAGTATCTCGTGTTCAAAAACTTGATTTAGATCCAGAAAAATAGGATTAAAGGAAAAGTAAATCTCCTCAGGAATCTGACAAAGTATCTAACTTTTAAAACACATTTTGGGTCGGTACTTAAAAAAATGATGTGAAACCCAACTCTACACGGATTGTTTTGTTTTTTTGTGGTCATTTTGAATTTCTCTCCGAAGTTGGTATTTGTTATTTTAATGATGAAAAGAAATCTGTGCTGCCCAGGTGACCTAATAGCCTAAAGAAAACTCCGCTGATGTTTCACGTCAAAGTGTTTACGGGTTTTAAAGACTTACAAATATAAAAGCGAGCAGTTTTTTTGTGGTTCCACGTGGGAGGTGGCTAATATCTGATAGGTTTCTTCAAGGTGATGTCACTTGAATCTTCACAACACACCCAAATCTCTGACTCAAGTGTCAGCGGTGCGGTTGTGTTGTGGTGGAATACAAAAAGATGATATGATGGTATAAACGGTCCATTATGAGTTCAACATCGTTCAGGAGTGCATCGTAGCGCTCTTTTAAGATTTCTTGGGAAATCCTACTCTTAATCTACAGTTTTTTTTTGTTGTCACCTCGCTGTTGATTGAAACACATTTTATGCCAGTGAAACAAAATCTTGTGTGTCCTTGTGGCCTCAGGGTCGAGATGCGTTCTGTGTAACAGCAACGTCCCTGGTTTGATTTTAGCCGAGGGGTCTTTATGGCAGCTCATATATCTTGTCTCGCCGCTCATGTTTCCTATCTGCAGTTCGACTGTCGTCGCCATCGAATGAACGCAAAGTGCCAAAAATAATCTTCTTTTAAAAATAGAAAAGAGAAACTAAAGAAAACTCCTCGGTGGCATTCCTCAAAACATTTCAAAGAGAATAAACACCTGAGGGGACCTGAGGGTTTAAATATACCCAGAGACAAACTGTTCATATGTGAGGTGTGTGAGTGTTTCTGTGGTTAATGCTCCTGATTTCCCTCCATGTGTCTCCGTATGATCTGAAATCAAAGGACAAACACTGATGTTGATTCTAGCTCCGCCACCTGTCACGGCGAGCCGCTCTGCGACTTGGCAACGCCAACACCAAATGTAGACACTCCCTGTTGCCTAGGCGACGGCTGTGGCTACAAGCCGAGCCGTCCCCACTTCCTGTTTCATTTACTCAAAACTCCAGACACCCGGAGCGGCGTACCGGCATCCCACTCGAAGCGGGAGGAACGATCTTGCGAGTGGCGTGCGGCATCTAATGAGGACATTAACAGCCGCCCACACTCTGATTCATCCTCTCAGCCGTGCAGGTGCATCCCGACTGATAGAAGGTTAACGAACACTGATGGGGAACCCACACGGGGATGTTTTTAGAGACGGAGGAAAAAATTTTTTAATAATAAAGAAGCAGAAAGGACGTTTGAAACAACCAAAAGCGCTCGCTGCAACAGGTCGGTGATGCAGCAAAATGCCGAGAGAGTGGGAGGGACGTGCCACGACCGACCTGTGTGTGTGTGTGTGTGTGTGTGTGTGTGTGTGTGTGTGTGTGTGTGTGTGTGTGTGTGTGTGTGTGTGTGTGTGTGTGTGTGTGTGTGTGTGTGTGTGGATAAAGACTTGTGTCTCTTGAGTCACTCATCCACTTGATTCACGTCACACAGGGGGAAGAAGAGAACGAGACGGATGGATGGACACAAATGTCAAAACTCGACATGCACCAAAAAAAAAAAAAAAAAAAAAGAAGAAGAAAGGTGAAGGCTGACGAGGGGAGAGACAAAATAGAAGCTCCTCAGTTACGTCTCTTCACCTTTTCACCCCTGAAACCCATCAGAACATGTTGATGCACCGAGCGAACAAATGAACAAACTTCCTCCACCTATTTCATTCCTGACCCTCTCTCCCTCCTTCCCCCCTCCTCCTCCTCCTCCTCCTCGTCTTCTTCTCCTCTGATGTCAAT
>NW_027210679.1:845000-1057500 GCF_029030835.1 Brachyistius frenatus | reverse complement strand
AGCGGCACATCTCTGGTTATTGACAAGAATATATGACAAGAAGCCTTGTGTTGTGACCTCGTAAACTCCCTCCTCTTGATGTCCAGTTTTGTATCCGTTTAGCAGAGATGCTGCAGCAGAGAGTCGACAGAAAATAAGGAGACATCAGGAACAACATGCAGCAACAGCCTCAGGCCGGATTTCAACCAAATGTTCGCTTCACAAATGCAGTATGTGCGCTGCTTGCATGTAGATTGCAAATGCTGGCGGCATCCTGTTTCCAAAATGATTGAAGTTTGTGGATGAATTGTGCACATGTATGACTAACAACTGTGGCATCTCTTTTGATTAGTTGAACACATTGAAATGAAGAAGAAATGATCTGCCAACATGCAGGATGCAGGATGCAAATTTGGTCAAACGGGCCGCAGGAACGTTGTGTTTAACCTCAAGACCTCTTCGAAATGTTCTCAAAATTAATCATCTCTTTTTTATTTAGTTTTTTACTGCACACATCTTTTTCAGCGCTCTGTATCCCAGCGCACTGCACAGTTATTTCACGGAGCACAGAGGTACTTACTGAACCTTTAAGTGGGGGAAATATCATGTGACAACGACGTATTTAGCAGGAAACGCTGGTGATCTGCCACTCCATAAATCAATTACAGTAAATCAGCCACTGAAAAAGCTTCTGCAGGGAATAATGGCAGACAAACAGACACTGCTGTCTGTTCTTGTTAGCACCATAATGCCGTATGTTTCACATGAATCTCGCTGAATTCTCCGCTCGTCCGAGAGAAAATCTGTTTCGGTATGAATGGCTGCAAGTTGAAGGAATCGGTGATAAATTTCGGGCTGCCGCGGACAGGAACACGTTACTTTTGGTCTCTATGAGTCTAGACCATCTCATGTGGCCTTCGGGTCCTCTGAAGGACCCTCTTTGTGGCCTGCATCCTTCGGAGGATCCAGCTACAGCTGTTCTCTGTTCGTGATGACGACCCTTCTGACATGACGTTATATCATAATGCTGTTAATGCAATAACGGTTTCCACAAAGGTAAATATGAACAGTGAGGGATCTTTTATTTTCCCCCTGAAAACATCATCATATCAGCAGACATGTCGTTTTACACGACGGCGGCAGACAGTCTCTGCCTGTTTTCACACACCTGAAGACGGAGTGTGTTTTTGTTAAACTCGACACACAAAACTAACGCGGCACAAACACACAGGCTGCACGCGCACACACGCGCGCACACACACACAAACACACACACACACACACACACACGAGCGAGCGTGCGCGAGCAAACACAAACCCATTGAAACATCCTCTCCTTGGTCTCTCTAGCCCACTGTGCCTGCACGCGGGGGGAGATTCAGGAGCCCGGTCGCCATGGAAACCGGGGCCGAGTGTACCAGCCAGCTCCACCGTTGGCTGATTGTGGCTCTCGTGTGTTTGCGCCTGTGTGTGTGTGTGTGTGTGTGTGTGTGTGTGTGTGTGTGTGTGTGTGTGTGTGTGTGTGTGTGTGTGTGTGCGTGGTGCACGAGCGTGCTCTTGCGTAGGTGTGTGTGAGACTGTAAAGCCCATACAGGGCTCTGCTCTGAGTTGTTTGGCTAATATTGGCTATATGTGCAAAAAAAAAAACACGTATGCCGCTTGTGTGATTCTTTTTACTGTAATTAAAGCCTTTTTTCATCTTAAAGCGGATTTCAGAAACACTCACATATACTGTATACTGCATACATTTGACAGCTGAGGTGCGAAATCATTTTTTTGAATTTTGTTCAGCATCATACCCGATTAAAATCCCTCCGACTACCAGCCTTCAAAAGAGCGAAATAGCACGAGACAGGGGAGCGTATATATCTCGGGGAGCGTTAAATCACCTGTACTACAGGTACTGTGCTCCTTAAGCACAGTGATTGATTATGAATCCTGCCTACCTGCAGGCCCTCAGTGGACGCGGTGCTTCGCCAACCCCCGAGTCACAGAGTTAATGAAGGACGGGGTGGGCAGGCGAGGATGCAGCTAACCTTTAGAAACCACGGGAGAGTTCAACTCCCCGTGTTCACCAGCAGCGATGGGATTTTATTTATTTATTTATTTTTTTTACCTAAAGCAACACCGGTACTGAACGGGTAAATGTCATGCAGCACGGGGCACATCATTTCCTCTCACAAATGAAGAGGTCAGGCGGAAAAAGGGGGACTCGTTTAGCTGCGACACAGTGCGGCTTTGAGAAATGTCATGTCCAGACGAGGTCTGCTGCGGGGGTCACCGAGTACGTGATGCCTGAGACCTCCCTAAAAAAAAAAAAATATATATATATATATATATATATATAACTCCCTGAGGAGAAGAAACGTTTCTTTTGTGAGGACGAGAGGCTTCTTCACCCTTTCTGAGCAGGAAAATGCATCTCTGCTCCGCTGGACACATTTTACTGGTTCCGTACATGCACTGATCGACAGACCCAATCTATGTATTTACATCTATAGAGCCGCAGGGGTCAAAGGGGATTAGCGTGAGAGTGAGTAACACCTGGCGATTGGTATTGCAGTCTGTGTGCCGCTTGAGACGCGCACGGGTGAAGACAGCAACATGCGTCTCCTTCAAAGACAAGTAAATAAAGGGCTTCTGTACTCGGTACTCTACACAGTAAACAACAGACTTGATAAAAACAGTGATTGTATAATTGCTAAAAGTGGAGCAAATGAAACCTGTTAAACACCGCAGACAGATTTCTACGTACTGTAAAGGCCAAAGACTTCTTCTTTTTTTTTTCTTCTTTTTTTTTTAAAGAGACATTTTGTTCTTTCGGTTTAGAATTATGAACCTTATACTCAAAGGGTAATTACTTCATTAGCACTTTGAAGTGAGCTTTGTCTCATGAGATTTTACTGTCAATCCTACTCATGATGCAAGTAATGTAGAAAGAAATCTGAGAAATCCTAAATGTTTTGAATCCAAAGTTGATTTTTGTTTTTCTGTAGAAAGGAAATATTCAAAGATTAGCATGAAGTATGCCTAAATGTGTGTTATTTAACAACTGTGAAAGACAACTTAGTCGATTTTTTTGTTTTTTGTTTGTTTCAGTAACCAGATACGGTATGATTGTCATCTGATTTGCTTTTAGATTGTAACTGGAAGGTAAAACTTTGTGGGTGTTTGATGGATTAATCACGTGCAGGTTTACAAAAAGAGTCCTGTATGTGATGGACTGCAAAGCAGAGCTCCAACTAGTACCGTGATCGTGAACTACTTTAATGACCGATTATTATATTCTTCCCTTTATTATACTAGACTTAAAGTCCAAGACCCAATCAAATTCAGTTTGTATTTAGCGTTTCGTAGGGATATAAAACGGAGGAAAACCAGGAAGTCCTTGTGTTTGAGAAGCAGCAAATATTTAGTATTTAGTTTTCTTGACAAATTAATGATAGTTTTTCAATCATTCGACTGATTGATTATTAGATTAATCATTTCAGCCCTGCAAAGCTTTTTTTTTTACTTCATGTGTGTAAATTGTAGTTGGATATTCGGACAAATTCTCAGTGACAATTCTTGAAATGCACCTGCAAGGAGATAAAACTAATTCATAGTGCAAAAGTTGAGAAGTGGCCACTTATTTCTGGGCATTAAAACACCTCGCTTTGACTCCATTAAACTTCTTCATTAAATTAAGACGAGAGGAAAGCTTGAGGTCTGGTGCCCTGATTAGCGGTCTGAGACGGGGATTAAGTGTGAAATGTTACCTGTCGGACGAAGCTGTTCGAGGTGGTGTCAGAGGAGGTGCTTCCATCCGAGCGCTTAAATCGGCTCTTCCTCTTGGCGTACTTTCCCTGAAAGCGGAGAGGTTGGAGAGCGGGGAGGGGGGAGGAGGGTGGGGAGGATTTTAGAGAGAGAGAGAGAAAAGAAAAAGTTTAATTGTGTTTCTCTACAATAAATTATCTTGACGTATTTCTTAGAAAAACCTTGTTTCTTGGGAGCATGACAGCCATTAACATTTGGCCACAGCGTTTTGTAAAAGCTTCTGAATATGATCAAGGCGGTCAGATGGAGCCGGAGATAAAGCGGCACGAGTCTCCGACCGCGGAGGAAGTGGACCAGACGAAATGTGGCTGCTGTGTTCATGAGCAGCCTTCAATTACTTGTCATTTTTCATGTTCTGATGCAAACTGGGACCTTGTAATCTGATTGGCGGACCCCTGGCAAATGGCCTATCCGGGTTGGGCAGAGGCCACACATTGCATTACGAGCCCACCCTGCCCACATCGTCATGGTTACACAACGCCGACTAATCACATTTGTTGGAAAATCAGGAGACGGGCTACGTCGTTCTCTCGGCATGAAAAACAAAAAAGAATTGGAGCTGGTTAGGATATACTCGCAGTAGCTTCACAGGCGGAGGTGTAGATGTCAGTCGAGGGAGGGAGGGAAGGGAAGTTCCCCACGGGGGGGGGGGGGGTATATCTCAGTGGTAGATCATTTGACTGCATATCAAGAGATCTCCGGTTCAAATCCGGATGCCCCCTGCGTTTCTGACACTTAGCATGTTTGATGAGGACCAGCTGTTGCATCAAAGAACTGCACTGACATACACTTTGCTTGTTTACACAGCTCATCTGTGCAGAACTCAAAAAAACACAACCTAGTTTTGTGTATTTCCTTCTTCGTGGAGCGTCGCCGTTTTTGTGTAGACGCAGTTCTGCAAGTCAAATGTGACTGAAAATGAAGTCAGCTGTGACACGACAACATTTTTTTAGATGAATAAAAAACTGTTTGTCTTTCAGAATTGACATACAAATAATCTCCCATCAACACGCTTTCATTAAAATTTGATTGCACTTCGTTTGCCAACAAGCAGCAACAACCACATTAGCACATATTAATAATGTATGATAACTCCACCTCAAACAGAAACATAACTGTTCAGTGTCACAGATTACTTAGGTAAATTACAAATCTACACGTTGATCCTTGTTTTTTTATGATGTGAATTTGCATTTGTATTGATAATCATGTTGTAAAAAGTTACATGCTACTACACTGCTTTAAGAAATTCTATTCATATATTGTATTCTTAAAAAAAACCATTTTTCATATTAAGGTGTTGAAAAAGGTCAAATGATAATGACACGAAGAGAAACTATGCAGCTGCTTGGAATAATCTGCAATCCATAAAAACACACCTCCACTACACTTCAGCAATACTACTGACTGTTTGTTTTAACGTTCACATTATGAGAAGCAACAACATTTAGCCAAAACTGGCCGCATCCTCAAACCAAGCAGCTCCGCACGCACGCAGGCCGACGTAAACGGCGAACGACCGGGCCGAACGTCTGCGCGTGGAAAGGCCGCGCCGGGATCGGCGGCAGAGCTCCCGAGTGACAGATCGCCAACCAGCCAACAGCGGTCGTCCTCTTCTCGGTATGTCATCGTCACTGTCACACCGTGTTCAACGGGGCACACGGGAGGCTGCGGGATGAGCGCCGCCGCCGCCACGCCGGTCTTTAAACAAACACGACCCGATACACCAGCGCCGACTGGTGCGAACATAAAGAAACACGCACACACACACACACACACTGCGGCCGCGAGGTTTCCTGTGTTAGCGAGTTAAAAGAGAATCACATCCGTTGCACACTCCTGTCCGAAAACAAAACAAAAGGACGCTCCGTCGCAAACCAGCTGTGATGCAAACAACCAAATTTCTGCAAATCAGGGTTTTTTTTTTTTATGATGTTAAAATTGTATCTGAAGTGATTTTACAAGAGTAAACATGCAGATGGAGAACTGTACTTGAATCTCAGATGGAGAAAAAGGGGATGACATCACTGTTGGCAAATCAGTCCACCTACACCGACTGAAAAATAATCATCTTTGAAAATGTACACTGAAGAAGAAGAATATTATTATAAGGTTCCAATACAGGTTGGTTTGTCTCTGTATGTTTACCGTTTAAAAAAAACCGAGTTAAAAAAAAAAAAACACAACTTTTACCGCCATTTCTTTGGTTTTGTGGTAAAACTTGAAACCACATGTATCAGGATTTATTATCTGGTGTTCATAAATGTGCTAAAAACCATATTCGTTAACTCGAGTCTGTATGGTTTATTCAAAGAAATGCAAATTTGTTTCAATATGCAAATTGGGACAACAGGAAGCGCTGAGGTCAGGTGACCTATCAGCTTGCTGGACGGCAGGTTCACAGCTGTGAGGCGTGTCTTTAAACGACAGCCCTCCTGTTCACATCGGCCATTAAAAGATCTCTTCCTGTTGCGCGTTTAATGCAAGTGAGAGAGGACCGGCAGCAGGAACGACTAAACCGAACGCACGCGGAAACGCTGCGAAATTGTCCTTTTGAAGAATGAAGCCAAACCGTACTGGTCGCTTTAGGAGGCGTGAATATTTACTGACCTCAGAATTGGATTTGCTCATGATTCATCCGTCGTGGATTCGATCGCGGGGCAGTTTAGAGAGGGGAGAGTTCAACCCGGGTTGTTTTTCTGGAGCTACAATTTACAGACGTTCCCTAAATGTGTTCACGCGCAGGTTTATCTGAGGCGGCTGCGCAGAGAGACGCCTCGACTCAACAACTCCGACGGGTGTGGGCAAAAAAAATAAAAAATAATAAAAAATTGCTAGTTTGAAAAGAGTTAAATAAGGCGTGCAAGTAGAAAAAAAAAAAAAAAAAAGATCTACCCGGATGCCTGAATATGGGAAACGCTGGGCTACAATTTTGCGCGATTTTGTTCGGTAACTGCATCGATGCAGAAAGGTAAAATCCAGACACATCTGTAGATCACAGAAACACCTGGCAGCGGATCTGCTCACATGTAAACCAGACCACATCCAGATGTGTTCGCAGTATTTACATCCCCACACGGATCTCACGGTAACGGCGAGTTTTCGCTCAGCTGTGACGAACTTAACATCTTCGTTCAGGCAGCTCGGCTAATTAACGCCTGATTTAATGTTTTTGGAGGAAGCAAAAAAACAAAACAATAAATGAAACACCTCTATTTCGAGACGTCATCCACGGCAGTGTAAAATTGTGCGCGTTTGGTGAAAGGCAAAACTAGAAAGTCGCTCGACGAGAAACTATTAAAACGAATGGTATCGCTCACCGCTCCTTTTTATTTCGGAATCAATGATGGTTTACACTTTGGATTTGGTTGCAACCTGTTGGACGATCGGCCCGTTCTCAGAGAGGTTGGCGTGAACACGCCGCGCGTGGGTGCAGGTATGTTACACGCGGTAGCATGTGGTCTTTGGCCGAAGCCATGACAGGGGGCTGGTTCCTGTCAGTAAAAGGGCAGAGAAATGCCAGAGGAAGTGGGGAGGGGAGGTTTCCTGTTGGTAAACATCCTCCCAGATTAAGCGTATAATTAAGGAGGGTGTTGTGTGCGAGCTGTGTGGGGGGGGGGTTAAACTGGAAAGCGGGGAGCGTGGAGGGCGGCGGGCGCTCGGTATAAATGATGGTGAAAACCTCGGGTCCGCGTCAACACATCTTCCAGCCGTTAGTTTCATTCTGCTCGCGTAGATCCTCACTGATCTGCAATCTGAAGCCGTTCAACAAGGACGCAATCTTTAACCGGAGCCGCCCTCGGGCGCCGAATTCGGATCGGTCCTCGGTTCATTTTTCTTCTTCTGTGGTAAAGTGCACGGCTGGGCGGAAAAAAAAAAAAAAAAAAAAACTCTCCCATCACCTCCTTCAGGATATTAGAAATGTGTTTTCCCGCTTGTCTCTCTCTAATCAAATTCATGTAGCGGCCTGACCCGCAGCAGGAAAAACATGAACTTTGTATCTCATTGATCACGGGTGCCAAACACACACACACACACACACACACACACACACACACACACACACACACACACACACACACACACACACACACACTGCTGCCTGGCACGAGGAGGGCGTCCATCTGTTTCTCACCGCAGCCTCGCAGCAGATTAAGATCTGATTTCTAAAAGCAGGCAGGATGAGGTGAGATGGCGAGAGCAGGACGAAGATAGTGAGACATTCAAAGAGGATGGAGAAGGAATCAGGAGAGCTGAGGAGGGGAGGAGGGGAAAGGGGGTGAGAGGGAGCAGGGAGGAGTGGGAGTAAAGAGGAGAGAGCAGGACTTGGCAAGGTTTGAAGCGCTGGTTGTCTGTGGTGAGGTGGGGTTGTTGTTGTTGTTGTTTTTTTCCTTTCTTTTCTTTTCTTTCTTGCTCCAAAGAGACAATGACTGAGCTCAGCGTGGGTGTGCTTCTTCCAGATATTCGCATCATTTTATTTTTCATCCATTTAAACTGTTATGACTAAACATGCCCACAACATCATGTCACTTCCTCAATGCGCTGCCTATTTGTGGCTGTGAAGAAAAAAAAAAAAAAAAACAGCGACACCGGCGAGAGATGAAGGATAAATCTGAAAATGAATGAATCTTTGTTTTTGATGTTTGTTTGTGTGTGTGTGTGTGTGTGTGTGGGGGGGGGGGGGGGGTTAGGCAGTATTATTTTCAGATTTGTAAACTAGAAAAAAAACAGAAAAAAATAACATTTTATGGCCAAATGAAGTACTTTACTTCCAATTAAAAACTTAGAACTGATATTTTTGGGGATTTTAGCTGTTGTCCAGCTGCTCTGATCAACATTTAGTTGGCTAATTACTGATTAATTAAACAAAGGTGGGGTTTTCATACGATTCCAGCAGGCAGCATAAAAAAAATTAATTAAAAAAACAAAACAAGCGTTGCATCATGGTTACACACACACACACACACACACACACACTCGTTAAAACCAACATAATTACCCGGCTGAACGCAGGCCGAGGATGCAATTTCAAATCATAATCCATATCAGGAGAAAACTATGACGTGTCTTCGCTTCTTCTTATGATAATTAATTTGACTAAATTCAATCAGTGCCGCGTGCGGAAGCATTTACAGGCAAAATCATGCGACCGAACTGCCGAACAACCTGTTCATCTCCAGAAGTGAAGCAGCTCCACGGTTCATCAAAAACAAAAAGCATCTTCAGCATAAATGTCCGACATTTACGCGGAGTATTTTCAATTTGCTGTGATAAATATTTGCTTTTCTCTGATCCGTGTTCTTACCTGTGTGTTTGGATGATGGTCGAACATGTCCATTTGGATCTCCTGGGTTGAGGTCGAAGGCGTCCTGGACATACTACTTTTCTGTACCATTGGATTTAACTTTTTTTGTTTTAAATAAATCTGTTTTCAGTTTCGTATGTTTATGATGGTGTCGACACACTCATCATCTTCTTTTTTTTTTTTTTTTTTTTTTTTTTCCTTCGGTTCAGGGAGGGTTGAAGCCGCTGATGGAGCGGAGCGGAGCTGGCTGGTAATGTAATGGCAACAGCTGCCTCCCTCCAGCCTATAGCGTTACACACTGGCGCACCAAGCTTTTACGCGAGAGTCAAGTCAACGGCGTGACGCAACCACACATCCGGTTATACTGCTTTCAAAATAAAAGTAGTCGAAAAGAAAGGTCAAGATTTATATTTTTAGTCATCTTAAAATACCTATTTCATTGCATTAAATGGAAAGCCTATTGATGCTTGTGATATGGAGCATGGCTTGGCAACTTCTGTTTGAAAAGTAGTTTAAACTAGCTCCAACTGCAGCAGCTAAAACAGTAGCCTATCATGCTTCTTACACACGGATGCTTCTGTATTAATGATCCAATGATGTCATATCTAAAAACACCAGAGACCAAACCAGTAATTCTACCGTTACTTTGCTGGTACTTGAGTAGGATTTTTTTTCATGCAGGACTTTTACTTCTCGTAGCGAGCTCTTACATCGCTGTATTGGTACTTTTATTCAAACGAAAGATCTTAATAGTTCTTCTGCCAGATTACAAGTATAACATACAGTACTGTGTAAACTTTTAGGCGCCTCTGTCTCACGGTACCATCTGGGTGGTATTTGATCATTCCCAAATAGATTGTGCAGCAGGACAACAAGCCCAAAAACACAACAAATATATAATCTGCAATAACAAGAACAAGCCCTGGAGCAGATACTTTTGGTGCCTATAAAGCTTTGTTCATAGATATAATTTGTCATTTATAGTCATTATCTTGTTGTCAGTTAATGAAAATTGTGCTGTATTTGAAAGGATATATTTGTTTAAGATCTTCCCACATTAATTCTATATTTTGTTTATAATGTCAGAACAAGTTAAGTTGACAAAATGACGTACCATCGAAGTGCTGACTATATTAAAGAGGAAGTTATACTGATTTAGTTTTAGGCTACAGTTGTACTACTTGTGGGACATGATGGTGACTAATATGTGTTGATAGTACTGTTACAAAGGTGTTTGTAAAACCTGTTTGTTGGTTATCTTAGCACAAAACAGCTCTATGACTAACGGCAGGCGTACACGCTTTTATTTTGAAGGCAGTATCTTCCAACTTCCGGTGTGTTTCTGTGTTTGTAGCTGTGACTTGTTTCTGTCTCCCGTGTGCGCTCAACAGCCTCCAGCTGGTAGCCGAGGTCCACGCCTCACTGAACAGACCCCACCTTCAGTTATCGATTGAGGAGACAACAACAGAGTTGTTGATGGAGGCTGTGAGTGTGGACAGGCTGTCTGGTTCGGGCACCGGCTCCCAACGCTGGGATCCAGAGACCAAAAGGGTCCTGTGGAGCTGTACTTGGGGAGGTGGGACAGGGGCGAGAATAGTTCAGTTTCACAGATGGTTTATTGCAGCTGCAGGGAGGCTCAGTATCTGAGGTCTCTATAATCTAAAGAAGAGGAAACTCACTCTGGTTTGGCCTTGAGTAAAACACCAGAGCTCTCCCAGCTCCAGGGACCCTGTTGACGGGTGGGATCGGGGCTGGCGGAATATTTCCCAGAAAGCAGCTTTATAGGGCCCTAAAAGATATTTTTTAAAAAGATCAATAGTTACGGTTTAAAAGCCTCGGAGAATAAAGACAGTAAGGATGCATGTATATGACCTTTATTTAACCAGGTAGAATCAATTGAGAACCAATTCTCATTTACAATGATGACCTGTCATTTGATTTTGTTAGACCTGAAGTGCATGTTTTTGGATGATGGGAGGAAGCCGGAGAGAACCCACGCAAGCACAGGGAGAACATGCAAACTCCGCACAGAAAGGCCCAGGACCGGATTCGAACCCAGAACCTTTTTGCTGTGAGGCGACAGTGCTAACCACTGCACCACCGTGCCGCCTCAGTCATCATTGAGATCATAGCAATTCCATAAAGTTAGAAGTTATTGTCAACTCACAGCAAAATTAAGAACAAAACAAAATGTTTGTGACTTGGTTAAGGTGTGATAGGTCGAACAGGGGAACATAGGATGCTTGGATCATAAAAACACACCTTGTTTTAATTTCATCTGCGCTTACTACAACAAAAAAAAAATCTACTTTTGGACTTTTTGTGAATCAACTCGGAAATCGTAGAAATTAAAAATCGTGATTTTTGGTGCGAGACGAGTTTTTCACCCACCCCTCGTGGGAGTGCGCCTCTGTACTCGTTTTCTGCACTCAGACCTCAACAACAACAACAAAAATCAGTTCTTTCAACTGTTTCCCTCCAGTTTCTCTACTTTTTTTAAATTTTTTTATCACGTCTGTGCACGTTCATTTACAGATTCAATTCATGCCAACTGGGCAAATTCCCATCAGCCGGGTGCAGCTTAAAAGAGAGCCGTGAGAGCAAACAGTAAAGTCAAAACAATGAGCTGAAAGACACTAAAACTGGGTATGCAGAGTCACGGGATAATTCCCCGTGGGTTAATTTGAAGAGTTTTCCGACATGTAATGTAAATTTAAATGATATGTCTGGCTGAAAATGATGAATGATGCTCAGCACCACTCAAGCAAGGCTGAAAATCAAATAAGTGTACTACTCCCAAGATTGTCACGATTTTTAAGCGTTTGTGATTCTCAGATGACGACTATTGAAAAATGATTAATACCGAGTTCACAGAGCCAAATGATATCATATCGATTGATTAGCTCATAGAAATCCCACTCGGAGGAAACAGACCCACACGCCTGTTTGTGACGAAGTCCTCCTGGAGGGACATCTGCGTGACGTTGTGATCGGACCTGATGGCGTTGGATTGAACACCCACGAGATCATCCTCGGCTCCTGCGGCTCACACTTCCGGTGAGCTTTTGTAGGAGGAAGCTTTCATAGTTATCCTCTTCCAAAAAAAAAAAAAAAAAAAAAAAAAAGCAGCGAAACATGATGTGCAGCAGGAGAACACAGAGTTTCAGGTCGTTCTCAGCTTGCTCGCTTCCTTTTTCCTCTCTTTGCTGTTGCCCGAGGAAACTGAGTGGAGTGAGTCAGCGGTGGCTATCTTCAGTTTACATTAACATTTATGGCCTTCCGCTGATGCTCCTCTTTGCAGCGGATCTGACATAATAAACTTAAGATCCCCCAAGTGTCAACATGACACTATGTTGTTTGATTTGCAACTGCTGTGTTTTTGTCTCCTTCACAGATGATTGCTGTCTATTTCGTGAACAATGTGAGTAACCTCTCTCAGACAGCACTTCAGGCCTGACGTCACAGACGTCCTGATGCATTCAGCAGTAAAGTACCCTGCAAATGGGCCGGCTGTGACCTTCTGTCCTGCCCGATATGTGACCCTGGTCGTCACTGGAGGTTCGGGAAGTATCAATTCTGCAGCTCTCAGCAACGTTGATCCAATTCAACAGAAGAAAATCAATACCTTTTGACCAGTTAAATGTTACAGTGAATCGGCAGTCAATTAATTGCTCGCCCTTGTTGGATGGCAGGAATCCAGCTGTTGGGGATGCATGAAATTATACTTCATATGCAATATATAAAACAAGATGAGAGCGTTTATGCAAGATTTGTATTACAGGAAAGGGGATATTAAATGGAGATCAGTGGGAGCTCTGCAAAAGCGAGAAATACTTGCTGCGGGTCTGCATATTCAGCTGTAATTATAGAAGAACGCAGCAAGGCATTCATTTCGTGAACTGTTCGATGTACTCAAGTTGGTATTGATGCAATTTGTTTTTGGAAACTATGTCCTGATAATGCCATATCAGCTGTTGCGTTGCAAATTGGCCATCAAAAATCTGTCGAGGCGGGACATTTTTTTCTGTTTCTCCTACACAGCAGAACCTCCAGCCGAGCTGTCGTGTTGTTTGCACCTGTTCGTCTGAGGTAACGCTGCCGTTCCTCTATCGTGTTTTATTGGTCTTGCGTTGGACAAACTACGAAACCTCAGCGGAGGGACGTGAGAATACGAAGTATTCGCAAAAAGAAAGGTTGAGATCCACAAAAAGGCATGCACACACACACACACACACACACACACACACACACACACACACACACACACACACACACACACACACACACACACACACACACACACACACACACACACACACACACACACTTCTCCTGGACAGACTGTAAGCCCAACAACTAATTTAAGGCTTCCACGTTGTTGCTCTCTCGCTGCGTGACACCGTTCCTCTGCAGCGAGCAGAGTTCACGCCGTACCAGCTCGTGTTCCAGCACTTCAGGTTATTCTTTGCGCGGAGATGCTGATTTAAATTGGTGTTCAGGGTTACCGGAGGTGAAGAAGTCAAACAAGTGGTCCTCATGCACCCACGCTGTGAGAGCGTGCAGCGTTGCCATGGTGACAGGCTGCTGCTGCTGCTGCTGCAGGAGAGACGAGAATGCAACAATAGCAGACCCTAAATCAGCGGCCAGTCAAATGGTGATGGGCCAAGCTTGCTATTTTTACAGGCGTCCTCATAAGTACGTCCTCATAAGTACACACTCACAACACCAACTCACACACTTTTTTTTTTTTTTCAATAAAATCCATTCAAAGACTTAAAATTAGATCTTTTTCTAATTTATTCACATTCTGGATAGCTGAAGGTTGTTGTTTTTTCTTGTTGTTGTTATTTTTGACTTTTTGAGCTGAATATTTTAAACACAATCTTTTTGCTAGACTTGGAACTTTTAATTTTTATGCTTTTTGATTATTTACCATCGGTGTCTTTCACAACTTTCTGCATCACTCGCAGTTCAGACTGTCTGATAGTAGTTCGGTCGTGTGCAATATGTTGGGAATGGAAACTTTCCTCTTGCAGATAGCAGCATAGGTTTAATGATAAAAGTGTCATTACTTTTTTTTTTATCTACTTTAAAAGGTCATGAGAATCAATTGTATAAATCATTATCCAATCAAAAGTGCCGAACCAAAAATACACTTGGCATTTCGTGAGATACAGTGAGGCATCTTTTGAGGCATTTAGCAATAATGATCATGAATAATAGAATCATAATCAGGCTACAGATTTAAGAAAGCAAACAGAAAATCACACTACTATACTAATCCTCTACTGTAATGTTATTAAAATGTGACTGCACAATGGTATTCTAATTGTTAATCCTCTTATTGATAATAATGGAAGTGGTGGGGGAAAAAAAAAAAAAAAAAAAAAAAAAGCAGTGCCAGTCTTACCCTTATTCATGATGGATTATGAATATAAACCAGAAGAGGAAGAAGAAAAAAAAGATTGTGTATGAAACGCTAGAGTGCTTTTAATTTGAAAAGCACACCGGATGTCGCAACATTCTGCAACGTTTCACTTTAGGCATTTGCACAGTAAACATTAATGTATTATCTTAATAGTTGATCATATTATCCACTCAGCAAGCACTAGATATTTTTTGGGGAGGACAAACAACACTGTTATTCATAGTTAACACGATGTTCACGTACTTACAGCTTGTTGTGGGGTTAAACTGAAGTGTAGCCGCAGGTTTTTTTTTTTTAGAACAAATACAAGCTATTAAATTGTATAAAATATTTCCTCTCAAAACGTACATCATTATCGTATTAGTAGTTTGACAGCAGTCGGTATTGATTAATATTAGTTTCTGGTCTCAACACCGCCATCATGTGTCGTAACAGCAGAATTACAGCCAAATACTATCTGCCCCATAATGCATTTCAACCACACTGGGAAGTACCATTATTTTACGAGCGGGGGTTACAGACGTAGACTTTTAAACTACGCTCGCAATCGCTTTTTTTTTTTTTTTGTCGCTATCAACTTTCTATCAGTTGGGTCTTTGAATATTGAAAAATATGATCACGAAGAAGTACGTGGAGCCATAATAATGTCGAGTATGGCAGGAGTTCCCACCGAGCTGTTTCATGAGCAGAGATGGACTCTCCTCTAAAATGGTAGCTCCCACTCCGTCCTCTCCAGCCTTCCTTTTCCAATTGAAGCAGCAGCCATGAGGTAGGCATGCCGTCGATGGCACAATAAAAGCCCGAATATAACTGCTAAAATGAACATCTGTTGACTTCATATCACTTTATTAAGACACACGAGTTCCTACTTTACCAATATGTCCTATTTAAACGTCCCTCCAAAGCCCAAATCCCCGTATTTTTTTAAACGTGGTTCGGCGACGCAAGCAGACCAGAGAGAGGCCATGTTGTCAACCCGGCTGGCAGTGAAACGTTAGCTTTGCGGTTAGCAGCCACTCGGCTACCACTTAACGAGTCCCATTAGAACAGTTGTTTAATATTAAATAATAATAATAATAATAATAAACTAAGCTGGATGCTTTTTAATTGTCGCCGGGGTGCTGATCGGGTGTGTTGTCCCGTCCGTCCTGCAGCATGCTCAGGCTCCAGAAGAGGCTGGCCTCCAGCGTCCTGCGCTGCGGCAAGAAGAAGGTCTGGCTGGATCCCAACGAGACCAACGAGATCGCCAACGCCAACTCTCGTAAGTAGAGCAGCAAGTTGTCTTTTAATACTTGTTTTATTATTATTATTTTTTTATAACCCGAGTCGGTGAAAACTGAAAAGGTTCAGGAGGTCCACAGTCATCAGAGGGAATAATGGCTGGAGCTTATAGTCCATAATACAACTCGATAGTGTCTTTTATTAAACACCTAATGCCTGGTGATCCCTTTCAACTATTTAAAATGTCATCAGGTGTATTTCATCTGATTTTTTTTTTTTTTTTTTCCACTCATAGAGACTATTTTACATTTCCTTTCATGGGAGTCTCTTCTTCTGTATTGTTACAGGTAACGAGTAAAGCATTTACTAAATGTGCTAAACAGCTGAATTTCTTTGCAAAATCCTTTTTTTTTTGTTGGTGTGTACGCTTTGTATTTTGAAAAACTGTGATTCATTTAATCTTAACATGACGTCATGTACTCTCTTGTCTTCAAAGTTCAAACGTTCGCTGACCGATGATGCGGCCGTATTCGAGGCATCCCAGCAGCTTGACTTGTTTCCTCTAACTTGTGTTCAGGCCAGCAGATCCGTAAACTGGTGAAGGATGGTCTTATCATTCGCAAACCCGTGACGGTCCACTCTAGAGCCCGCTGCCGCAAGAACACGCTGGCACGCCGCAAGGGAAGACACATGGGAGCCGGTACGTTCACGTGTCGGAAAGCAGAAAATGATTAACCTACTTTAATATTAAGTTGGTAGCATTTCGTTGCCGGCCCACTTGACGTATCTTCTTGATCCCCGCGTCCAGGTAAGAGAAAGGGTACGGCCAACGCCCGTATGCCAGAGAAGTTGTCCTGGATGCGCCGCATGAGGATCCTGCGTCGTCTGCTGCGTCGCTACAGGGAGTCCAAGAAGATCGACAGGCACATGTAGGTTCTTTATTCCTTCGGCGGTTGATGCTTCCTTCTGTTGACGCGTCACTCTCTCTCTGCATTTAATTATGCTATCAAACCGTCTTCAGAAATGGGAGATTATTTCTTTTCGGCCACGCCGAACCTGTATTCTGAATTTCAGCTTCTTAAACGGAGCTCGGTGTGTGTCTGGTGATTTCTGAGTTTATTTCCCCGTCCTCTGCTCCTCTTCAGGTACCACAGCCTTTACCTGAGGGCTAAGGGTAACGTGTTCAAGAACAAGCGCATCCTTATGGAGCACATTCACAAGCTGAAGGCAGACAAAGCCCGCAAGAAGCTCCTGGCGTAAGTATTCATTCAAACAAGTGTTGCAATTAGACGCCTTCATTTGGAACAGTAAGGCTTTGGATGAACTTGATGGTCCAGGTTCAAATCTCCAGTTATCGCATCGTGTAATGAGTCTGCGCTGCTGTAAATTGTGTTAAGCTGTCATCACCAGTTCACTTGCATTGGATTTAATGTTAAACAGGTTTTTATCGCCGATGGTTGAGTGGATATTAAAAGTTTGAATGTTACACACTCGTTGACCACGTGTCTCTCTCTGCTCGTCCTTCAGCGACCAGGCCGAGGCTCGTCGCTCCAAGACAAAGGAGGCCCGCAAGCGCAGAGAGGAGCGTCTCCAAGCCAAGAAGGAGGAGATCATCAAGAACTTGTCCAAGGAGGAGGAGACCAAGAAGTAATCTGGCTCTTTGTGTCCTGCCTGACTGCCACCTGTCAAGTGCTGACAATAAAAGTGTACATAAAAGACAGTTATGGTCTCCTGTACTTCCTGATTAGTAATGTATTTTTCCAGAGTGAACGCTAAAGGGGTTTAACAACACAAGTTTATGAGCAACAATCAAGTTCCCTCAAAAAAAAAGGCCTTAATGAGCATAATAAAAACTTTCAATTTCAGGTATTGAACTACAAGTGACTGGATTGTGTGTGTGTGTGTGTGCAGGAGGCTGTTACATCCATTTTGCAGTGCTACTTCTCACTAGCCACAGTAGCAAGGTAATCCATCAAAAAGTAAAGTAGTAAAAAAACCACTTGATAAAATGTGACACAAACGGCAAATTATTTAAATAGTTGCTCTTATGGTCCTCATTTTGCTCAGGATTTCTTTGAGCTGTGTGACCATGGAAATTAAATTTCTGTATGGTAACAAAAGGCTCTTAAAAATAATCGTTAACATGGTAAACTGACACCTGACTATCACAGGACGACGATTAACTTTGAACAAATAATACATTTTAAAACCACATTTCTCCTTTTTAACTTGGTATTCTTGATAAGATCTTCCAGTATGCTCTGTTCATTAGTTTAAAAGAAATAATTTAAAAAAAAAGACTTTCTTTAATGTGTTATGCATTATTCAGAGCTGTTACTTTTGAGATATGGGTTTTATAAAATTGAAATTGTACATGCTGATATTGTTCCTGTTTGTTGGTATGCAAAGGTTAATATTAAGTATTGACTATATAACTAGTCTTTTGCATTATTTTTATGTGCTTTTACTTTGAAATTTTTCGTGGTTGTTGTGGATATAGAGTTCAATTTGAGGTTTTAAAGTTGCAACAGGCAACAAATCTTAAACTGTTCGGGTGTCAAAGGCGAGATGATATTCACCACACAGACACATTTGACAAAAAAAAAAAAAAAAGGTCAATTAAAACTACACGCAGGACCAAGTGCACAGCAACCAGTAACATTGAATAAACACAATATCAAAATTAACATCAATCAATTAACTCCAAGGAAGAACCATTTCTACCTTTAGGGGGAGGCAGAGGGCCTCGTTTGTCGCCAGCTTTGCCTTTAAACCGGCTCCCAGCAGGGTGTCAAATGACGAAAGTAAATCATCTCTAAACCAAAACAAAGAAACACTCCCAACAAAACGGTATAAACATAATACAAAATAAAAAAAAAAAAAGTGTGTCATATTTATGTCAATGAATGAAAACTGAAAACAGAATAAAAGTAGCTTCAACATGTAATTGTTTTGTCAAACTCAGAATCTCTAAAAGTAAAGAATGAACTTGAATGAAGAATGAAGCCAACAATGACAAGAAGTGCTGCATGGAGATAAACTCACCAGGGGGTCATGGTTATTAAAAAATAAAAAGCTGTTGTAAGTGGATGTTGAGTTGGGATTGTAGACTGGCATTTTAAATTTGAACAAAAAAATTCTCTTAAACTTTGATAAAAACAACAACAACAACAACAAAAAAACACTTTAAAAGTCTGAGCTCTCCTGTAGCACTTCTTAAAAGAGTGTATTTTCTTCTGTAATTTTATCATTCAATATACAAAACAACCTTTAACAACAACAAAAAATGTTTGTGAAATGTTTAAAATTTGAATAAAAACAAAAACAACAACAGAAAATTGAATTCAATGACAATCACTTGATTTCCTATGATGGTAAAAAAAAAAAAAAAAAAAAAAAAAAAATCCTGTAATATCTGTAAACTGAGGTGAACGTGTCCTTTTTCCTTTTCAATAAATCAGTACTTTCTTTCAGCTGCAGGAGTCTGCGACGTTTCTTCATGGTCACGCAAAGCTTTGATTTAATGGGAAAGACGCTGTTGATAATCATTTAAGTTTGAATTCCACTATTGTATCATGACCCGGACAACTTGTTTAATATTGTTATTCACTTTATTGGTTTTCCAATCTGATCAAACAAATTTCGCACAAGACCCTTGATTTCAAGCCAGTTCCGATTAATTGTATTTCCTGTTGTCCGAAGAATGATAATCCGACCGATCACTTTTTTTTCAGGCCGCCGCTGTGACCTGCAGTGATTCAAACCTCATCTCAGATGTTGAAACGGATGAACTACAAAAGGTGCATTTTCTCAAAAGAGATGTTAAATCTGACGCAGAAGAAAGTGCAGAATTTAATTGAAAGATCCTGGAGTTACTTTTCAACAATAAAAACAATCTAAAAGTTAGCCTCCTTTAAAGTCAGTGATATTTGATTCATCTTCCTGGGGGGAAAAAAAAAAGACGTTATCTGTTCATCTAACTGTGGACTCGTTGCTTGTTTTGATGCGGCTGAACTTGGATTTACTTTCAGTTGCTTTTTCCCGAGGGGGAAGAAAACAAATCTGTTCGGCGAAGCTGCAGGACCTTTCATGTTGTGTTCAAAAGAAAATGGAAATATTTTGGGACGCTTCACGAGCTCTCATGTTTATTCTTTCTCTAATACATTATTTGTAATACACTTAAATGGAGGGTCCCTCATGTCCATTACAGTCACGACAGGAAGTGTAAATTATGCATGTGCGCCACTAAGTGATTGTGGGCCACAGGTTTGTG
Source organism: Brachyistius frenatus (assembly GCF_029030835.1). Classification (NCBI taxonomy): domain Eukaryota; kingdom Metazoa; phylum Chordata; class Actinopteri; family Embiotocidae; genus Brachyistius; species Brachyistius frenatus. The sequence goes on along the minus strand of NW_027210679.1, from coordinate 1,037,478 downwards.
TTTGTATGTGTGTGCGCGCGCGCGCGCGCGTGCGTGGACGTCTTTCATCAGTTTGGACTTTTACTTGTGAGTGAGTGTGAGACGTGCTGGGTGGCAACAGTTCATACATGCGGGAGGGCACCAGGCCACATGCTGAGCAGCCGAGGAATGCACCGGGATCAGCTGTTCCTTAACCACATGACCCCGTTAGTGCTGCCCCCCCCTCCCCCCACAAGCCCCCCCTCAAAACAAAAATGATTTCCCCCCTCAGGCCCACCAACTCCTCCATCACACCTCCCTGTGTGGACATTCAGCCGGTGCAGGCGAGGTGCAGGGTGATGACAATTTAACGGCCCGCAGCTGGAGAAAAAAAAAAAAAAAAAAACACAACATTATTCCGTCAGGTGACCCAGAAGTCCCTCGTGATTAGCTTCTCAGTCAGCTGAGCTAAGGAAGGAAAACAAACACACACAAAAAAGGTCACATATTGTCTGCAGATTTAAAGTTAAGCCTCAAACAGTTCACATCACTACGACTGAACTCCCATTAAATGTATTTATATTGTACATTTATACATGTAGAAATATGTATGGCGTACTGAAGATACCCTTGTTGGCGACTGAAGAGGTGCTCCATCTTATGACTATTTTCATTATTGGTGATCAGATAAGTATTTTCTTGATTGTTTGGTCTAAAAATTTTTTTTTTTAAAAAAACATTAAAAGGAAAACAAAACAAACAAAGAGAAATCAGAACTACCTGAAGCTCAAGCTGACATCTTCACGTTGCTCAGTTACAGTCCAACACCTGACGATATTTAGTTTGCTCTGAGACAAACATCCATATTTACCATCTCTGCTTGAAAACATTAGTGGTTTATCAAAATAAATGATGTGGTCCATATTTGACCAATTTTAAGGATTTTTAGATGCTTAAAGAGGTTAAAAAATAAATAAATAAATAAAAATCCTCATTTGACGCCTCAGGTTTGTTTTGAGAACCACTAAATGTGTGCTGTAGACACATTTATAGAAAATTGGAAATGAAGACATTTCAGTTATGACGAGAATGTCACAGGTCCTTCTCGTGTATGTTATTTGTCAAAATGCAAGTGCATTGTACAGGAAGTAATACCGCAGAAAGGTGCTGTATGTACGTCATTAAGAGACTCAGTGGTTGATATGTTGAGTTTATGCTACTGTTGCAGTCCTTCTGCGTGTTGTTCTTTTCTAAGAAAACCTCAATGATGTGTTTTGTGTAACCCGTCTTGTTCGTGGTGTTTGTGTGATTGTTTGGAAATGGATTGTGTGTTTTCCCTTTTGTTTTCCATTTTTTTAAATATTTTGGTTATAAACTATCATCGATTTCAAGACCCTGAATCGTTTTTATTCTGCATTTTCCTCTGCCGGTAGGAGCTCAAAAAAGATGCTCCGAAAAAAAAAGTCATCTTGCAAACATCGCATCCTCTTTGTGTATTTGTTTACACTACTTAGTTACAGTCTGCCACACTCAAACTGAAAGAGTAAGAGAATAAATCAATGTTTCACAAACTAATTTACCGGCTGTACTGATTCACACCCTGTGGGTGGTCTTGTCTCCAAAGCATCTCAACACCTGGTCTCTGGAACGCAACCTGTGTTTAAGTATAATTTACTGGGAACAGGGATGACTCAGTCTGCGTATGGAGACAAATGTTTATCACATTTGGAAATCCTTGCCAAGTAATTAACACAATAAATAGTCAAAAATGGCAGGAAACAGCAGTTTTTGTTTTTCTCAGTATTAGCAGCAGGCAACCCTGCAGCAGCTAAAATAAAGCCAGAGAGAGGGTTGATGTTACACTCAGGGGAAACCCCATTTCTAAAAAAAAAACAACCACCGAGCACACGGCGACATTTACATCCTGTCTGTCGTGGTTTAACATCATGTAACACGCAGAGCAGCAGTATCGTCATCACTGCTGCAGGAGGGTTGTTGTCCGAACCAGGTGGAGAAGGAGGACATGCTCGTTGGGTGATTTTGGGTGCTTGTTTTTTTGGGGTGACAATGGGACCTTTGTCCCTCTTTCTGCCTTGTGATGATGTCACATGACATAGCTTTGTAGAGGAAGTGGTTGGTTCCCCCTGTGTGCCTCTCTCTCTCTCTCTCTCTCTCTCTCTCTCTCTTTCACACACACACACACACACACACACACACACACACACACACACACACACACACACACACACACACACACACACACACACACACACACACACACACACACACACACACACACCCTCCATTATTGTCTGTCACCCTGAAGCATGCCACTTTTGTAGCTTCCTGTCACGTGTAGTTGGGAAACACACACACACACACACACACACACACACACACACACACACACACACACACACACACACACACACACACACACACACACACACACACACACACACACACACACACCCCTCCATTATTATCTGTCACCCTGAAGCATGCCGCTTTTGTAGCTTCCTGTCACGTGCAGTTGGGAAACACACACACACACACACACACACACACACACACACACACACACACACACACACACACACACACACACACACACACACACACACACACACACACACACACACACACACACACACACGTAGTCATTTTCCGTTATTACACCCTACCGACCTACCCCTGGAGACTTCACCAAACTTCACCTTACCCAAACCTTAAACCAAGTATGAATCTTAACAACAAGGATTCACCTGTTGTACACACACTTGCCCATTATTATACATGTTTGTCAACCTTTTTGAGGAGCATAAAGACATCCTCGGCCAATTCGTGTCGTCTCATGCAAAAATGTAAATAAATTGGAGAAATTTGCAGAATACGCTGAATTTGGTCAACTTTTCACTGACCCTTCCTTTTCCCCCCCTCTCTGTGCCAAATTAATCACAAAAGGAAAAGTTAAGTCTTGATTACGTCATCATCAGTCATTCATGATTACTGTGGCGTGATTCATCCACGCTGAGTAAGAGAGGACCGAGGCTTTCCTACAGGCGCAAGAGCTGCACAATGCTGAGAAATCTCCTGTGTTACAAGATTATGAATGTCAGACTGAAAAATTACTACTGTGGCTTTAATGTGGTTAAATAGCTAATGGGGTCTTTGGATGGAAATGGCATTGTCTGTAATAAGCTAATGACTGACTTGTGTGTGCGTGGGAGGCAGCAGGACAGCCTGTAATGAGGGGAAACCAGATGCTATAGGGCCTGGATATTTGATTTAACAGACTGCCAGGGAAGCAAGGTGTTCGCTGCTCTACCTCTTCTCCGATACACTACAATTACTCCGGGGCAGTGGCTCCCTTTTTTTTTTTTTTTTTCTTCTTCCCCTGTCCACAGCCCTGTTATTATCACAGAATTTCCGCGTTTGAGAAAGCCACTTTTCACCCTTTATTCCTCCTCCACATTGCTGCTGGTGTCTCACGATGCCTGTAAGATCGTGCACTTGTGTTCTTTTCTCTCCGAGGCACCGCACTCAGGCGTGAGTTTGTTACCCTGTCTTCATCATGATAGATCTAGGAAGTGCGTGTTCCAGCGAAGAAGGGGGTTTCTTGTCTTTCGTTTCCGCTCCAGACAGAGTTTCTTTCACGTTGCAGAGAAGATGTGCACAGAGGCTGAAAAAAAAAAATGCATCTGACTATCAAACACTTGTATTCATTCCAAAATGTGTACGCAAAACAGAACCATTAACCAGTGGCACCTCTCCTTATGCAAACACAAAGTGCACATTCCCCATAAGAGGCCCATCAGCCCACTGGAGTCACCAGACCTGCTCATTTGAAACCATTACATGAGGTAAAAAGCAGGGTAAGTGTAGGTTTTTACTTTCCTACACATCCCTCTGTCTCTATTTGTAACTATTAGACTTGATTTTATTTGTTTTTCGACTCTCTTTGTTGACCATTGACCAAATTTCCATCTGGTCAATGCCCCCAAACAACCCCCAACAAGTTTTCTGCAAACTCCCAACGACGGCCAAAAAATAAACTTTCTGAGGGCTCTTTTGTTTTGGGTTTTCAGTGCGTGTGGTGGCGAGGTTGCTGTGGCGCAGCTCAGCTTACTCAGCATGTCGTTATGAGACATTATTGCTTTACTGCCTCGAGCACAGCGTGGAGTTTTTCATTACACCGAAAACCTGAAATCAGGGAGCATAAATGCAGGAGAGCTGGGTGCGGCCATCCACTTGTGGGTGTTTATTGTGAAATGTGTCCCATATGCTCAACAAATTTCCCATAATCCTCCTTTAGCTTTACCTCTAAGACTTTATTCCCCCGCTTCCCGTCCACCACACCGCGGGCGAAACAGCGCTCCCAAATGAAAGCCAAACAACACACGAGTTCTAAGCGTTCTGCTGGTCTCGTTTTCTGCTGCTAGTTCGTGAGTTACCTTGTTAATCCTGCTGGTAAGTGCTGACATATGTGAAGCAGGTTCCCATCTTTGTTGAGGAGAGGCTTCCTTTCCTCGCCACCCCCATCCCTCCTCCCCACCCCCCTCCCTTCTTCCCATCTATCCCCCCCTCCCCTCTCCTCCCTTCCCCACCTCTCACACTGAGGAACACTTGGATTTATTGTCTCAGGATATGAGTCCACACAGCTGGCAAAAGTTTGACATTGAAATAAAAGAAGCTTGTGTGTGTAGGTAAGAGTTTTTTTTGGGGTAAGAGTTCCTCCGATTGGACGGGAAGCCACTGCCCCTCAGTGGTCTTGAATGTTTTCTGACACACACACACACACACACACACACACACACACACACACACACACACACACACACACACACACACACACACACACACACACACACTAGTCAAGAGCCAAACTGTGGGCTAATTCAGTACTGGGCACTCATGTTACTGCCTCCTTTTTATGCAAAGGGGGAGAGGGGTTTAGGGGGGTGTGGGCGGAGGATGGCTGGGGGAGGGAGGGGAAAGCAGAGAGAGTAGGCTGGGGCTCAGGAACCGTGGGGGGGGGGGGGGGTAGGTGGGCGGAGAACAGAAAAGAGCACCAGTGGTGGGACCATACAGTGGAAAGTAGGACTGTGTGAGTTTTGTCTGTGCGAGCACATGAGGAAAATCCAGAGGGAGCAACAGAGGAAAGAAAGTTGGATGGACCAAACGGACATGGCAAGGATTAAAGTAGGATGTGGAGCGGCAAAATATCAGCTCATTCAACTCAGCTGACCTGGACCTGAGCAGGAAGGGAGGCGGGGCAAAGTAAAGAGGCACAGAGGACTGCTGGACTTGCCCGAACAAGAGGCAATGTCTGACAAGACTCACACTGTTAAGGAAGGAGAAGAACTCTGAGTCAAGTCAGAGGAACAGAAAGAGGGTGAAGAGGAGGAGGGGGGAGTGAGGTAAAAGAAACCCGAAAACCGGCAAGAGGCGAAAGATTAACACTCTTGAGTAGAAGTGTGTGTGTGTGTGTGTGTGTGTGTGTGTGTGTGTGTGTGTGTGTGTGTGTGTGTGTGTGTGTGTGTGTGTGTGTGTGTGTGTGTGTGAGAGAGAGAGAGAGAGAGAGAGAGAGAGATAGAGATACTATCAGAGCAATCCAAGGAGGAAGAAGAGGAGGAGGGGGAGGAAATCTGACAACAAGGCAGGGTTTACAGATAGTAGATATCGAGTGAGTGTTGTACAAGATAAACCCAGACAGACGGAGAGACAGAAGGTGAAAGGGGTGCTAAAGAGGAAAGTTACCGGGGAAGCGAGAAGTATGAGGGGACAGTTCAAGAAGTCTCTCTTCTCTCTGATGATCACTCTCTTCTGCTTTGGGAGCCTGCTCACCACCATCATCTGGTACGTGAACGTCAACAAGTAAGTGGGGGACTAGACTTCTGCCTAAAGAACACAAACACATGCAACCCATCTCAGTCCCCATGGGGAAGTTTGTGTATTTTAAAGTGGTGGAAGTGAGGTTTAGAAACGAAAGAGAGACATGCTGGGATTTGACAAGACCGGAGTGGTTGGACAATGCTAATATAGAAGCTGATAATGTTGGTAGCAGGACTTCTTTTACCACTTCTTTGACCAAAATCACAAGGGTGTAGAAGTTGTTTTAATGATGAGAAAAATTGGTTCATCTGACAATTATTGTTTTTGATCAAGCAATTCATTGTTTCGAAAAACTGTCCAAACCCCCCCCCCCAAAAAAAAATATTTTTTACTGTGATATAAAACAGAATAAAAATAAGAATATTTTAGAGGCTGAAAACACCAAGTTTGGCTTTTTTCTTAAAAAGGATTTCAAAAGAGATGCTGATTATTTCGCTGATTGGTAAATTGACTATTTTTGCTGCACTGATACTAAACTCTAATAATAATGGAAAATTAAAGTGAAACATATCACTTCTACAAGTCATAATAAGCAGCAGGTAAATTTGTTCTGAACTCTTTTCACTTTTTTTTTTTTTTTTGCAGACAACTTAAACAGAATACCTTAAAGAGTGAAACATGAGATGCTTGTTAACCACACCATTACCCATCACAAAATTAAATACACTTTGGGTTGGTTTTCCACAGGAGAATCCAACTGGGTCTGTTTTTAAAGTCATTTATGGGTCATTAAATACAGGAAGAGAAATATACAACTGTACAATAAACTCAAACTGCCGAGAGGCAGCTGTCACCTGAAATATAGCTTAGGTGCGAAGGTCTTTGCATTTCAGTGTGTTCACTGGTTGTTCATTCATGGTGTTCGTAGCTGCTATCTATCAATGATAGGACGTCCCTCAACAGTTATTTAAAACCTTATATAGTCTGTATTGGAGTTAAAGATTCACATGTACCTTCTTATCGAACCACATACAGTGGTGTGAAAAAGTGTTTGCCCCCTTCCTGATTTCCAATTTTTTTGCATGTCTGTCACACTTAAATATTTCCGATCATCAAACAAATTTAAATATTAGTCAAAGATAACACAAGTAAACACAAAATGCAGTTTTTAAATGAAGGTTTTTTATTATTAAGGGAGAAATAAAATCCAAACCCACATGGCCCTGTGTGAAAAAGTGTTTGCCCCTAAACCTAATAACTGGTTGGGCCACCCTTAGCAGCAACAACTGCAGTCAAGCGTTTGTGATAACTTGCAATCAGTCTTTTACAGCTGTGGAGGAATGTTGGCCGACTCATCTTTACAGAGTTGTTGTAATTCAGCCACATTGAAGGGTTTTCCAGCACCAACCGCCTTTTTAAGGTCATGCCACAGCATCTCAATAGGATTCAGGTCAGGACTTTGACTAGGCCACTCCAAAGTCTTCATTTTGTTTTTCTTCATCCATTCAGAGGTGGACTTGCTGCTGTGTTTTGGATCATTGTCCTGCTGCAGAACCCAAGTTGGCTTCAGCTTGAGGTCACGAACAGATGGCCGGACGTTCTCCTTCAGGATCTTTTGGTAGACGGTAGAATTCATGGTTCCATTTATCACAGCAAGTCTTCCAGGTCCTGAAGCAGCAAAACAGCCCCAGACCATCACACTACCACCACCATATTTTACTGTTGGTGTGATGTTCTTGTTCTGAAATGCGGTGTTACTTTTACGCCAGATGTAATGGGACACACACCTTCCAAAAAGTTCAACTTTTGTCTCGTCAGTCCACAGACTATTTTCCCAAAAGTCTCGGGGATCATCAAGATGTTTTCTGGCAAAAATGAGACGAGCCTTCATGTTCTTTTTGCTCAGCGGTGGTTTTGGTCTTGGAACTCTGCCATGCAGCCATTTTTGCCCAGTCTCTTTCTTATGGTGGAGTCATGAACACTGACCTTAACTGAGGCTTTGGATGTTGTTGTGGAGTCTTTTGTGACCTCTCGGATGAGTCGTCGCTGCTCTCTTGGGGTAATTTTGGTCGGCCAGCCACTCCAGGGAAGGTTCACCACTGTTCCATGTTTTCTCCATTTGTGGATAATGGCTCTCACTGTGGTTCTCTGGAGTCCCAAAGCTTTAGAAATGGCTTTATAACCTTTTTCCAGACTGATAGATCTCAATTACTTTCTTTCTCATTTGTTCCTGAATTTCTTTGGATCTCGGCATGATGTCTATCTTTTGAGGATCTTTTGGTCTCCTTCACTTTGTCAGGCAGGTCCTATTGAAGTGATTTCTTGATTGAGAACAGGTATGGCAGTAATCGGGCCTTGGTGTGGCTAGAGAAATTGAACTCAGGTGTGATAAACCACAGTTAAGTTATGTTTTAACAGGAGGGGACAAACACTTTTTCACACAGGGCCATGTGGGTTTGGATTTTGTTTCTCCCTTAATAATAAAAACCTTCATTTAAAAACTGCATTTTGTGTTTACTTGTGTTATCTTTTACTAATATTTAAATTTGTTTGATGATCTGAAACATTTAAGTGTGACGGACATGCAAAAAAATTGGAAATCAGGAAGGGGGCAAACACTTTTTCACACCACTGTAAATGTTTGCAGAAAAAAAAAAAATCTCTTGTCAGATTCTGTTTTTGGAAATCTACAAAGTGCTTATTTACTTATTTAAGATTGCTTTATTCATACATGTACTGAACTAAAAAAAATACCGCTCTTAAAGATCATGATTTCCTTCTCAGCAGATGTATATGACAGAATAACAGTGATGAAGCTCAGAAAAATGAGAGCTCAAAGCCAGATAGAGCTGTTTTATCTGCGGTCTACTAATCTGTCCTGTTTTTTTTTTCTCACAGCGATGTGGAGCTTCACCGACCGCCTCCTCAAAAGAAAAGCGACCCTCAGTCCTCTGACCCTTGCAAAGGCTGCAGGTGAGAGCGAGCCCTGTCACAGCTTCTCTTTGTTTCTGCCGCCACCAAATCAAGTCATGTCAGCGCCCCAGTGATAACACACCTGACTGTCGATGTGAACGTGTGTGTGTGTGTGTGTGTGTGTGTGTGTGTGTGTGTGTGTGTGTGTGTGTGTGTGTGTGTGTGTGTGTGTGTGTGTGTGTGTGTGTGTGTGTGTGTGTGTGTGTGTGTGTGTTACAGGGTAATCATCAACAAAGTATTAGAGCGTTACTCTCAAACCTGGAAGAAGCAGGAGGACAACTATCAAAAATTCAGGTGAGGACATCCTCTGAAAGCCCAAATTTTTATTTTTTATTTTAGTTCGGTCCCAAAAGGCAGTCTGATTATAGTCACATTAGAAATAAAATATTTCTTCCTTCACGGCAAACTGGATTTAAAAATTAGTAAATTGAAACTGAACTCAATATTTCACTCATGATTTGTTTGATTTTTATGTAGACAGAAGGAGGAACTACTACAGACATGGAAGGAGAAGTAGGAATGGAGACATTCATTCAGTCAGAGGAATTTGCGGGCATGGTCTAAATATAGCGTGTTAAGTTGATATGACTTATGGTAAAACAGACGGACCTCACCGTGGTCTGTTTTATTGTACAAAACTGTACGCAACTGAAGAATCTTTAAGATCTCGAACCTGAAATAATACGACAATCTTTTATTCTGCAAATAGAAAATCTTGCTGTTCAACGGTGAAGTTAACTGGTCAGTCAGTGTAACACAAAGGCCTCACGTTCCCCCAGATCTCAGCTGAACAGCAAGTGCAATGCTATCGACAAAGCCATCATCACCCAGGGCAACACTCCGGTGGGAACAAAGCTTGTTTACGACGGGGAGAAGAAGAGGAGCATTCAGGTGACCCCGGAGATTTTCAGCACCTTTATAAAGGTATGGCCAACTTCTGCTGCTCGTTTGATGTCTTTATTGTTCCTCAATAGCGGTGGTCACTTCACAGCTTTGCTCTTGCGTGTTCTGACAGTAGTCACGTCTTTGGTCACATGTCGCCCCCTGTGATAAACATGAGTACACAGCAGGGTTTATTTTTAGTGAAGGGCTCACAACCTTGAACCAGAGACTTACTAAGCTAAACCACAACCACACAGGGGGTACCCAGACTTGAACTGGGGAATTCTTAATCTGCAGTCAAATGGTCTACCGCGGAGCTACACCCCCTTTGATCAAGCATAATAGTTTCACATCAGTTTCTCATCAAAACTTTCATAAAAAAGTCATACTACGATATATCGTCCAAAATTTCATTAAAAAAAAAAATCATACTATAATATGTCTTCTAAAATGTCATAAAAAGGTCAAACTATAGTATGTCGTCCAAAATGTCATGAACATGTAATAATATGGTTTTCTGTTGACTGTGCTCAGCAGGATGAACTTTGTATTCTTTATTCTTTCCACTTGGGAAACCTACAACCCTAAAGGATGACTGATAAATATCACTGATAGATAGTAATATGTCTGTATTATGGATGTTGGGCTACATACCCGTGGTCCCATATTGCCATATCAAAAAGAAAGGTCTGCAATTGTATGAATCCTTTCCATAACACTGTCAGACACTTATTATTACACTTTGAACATGTTAGTAGCAAAACAAGACGGGCTCTGGATAGCTAACTTACAGTAGCTAAAAGTCTATATTGTGTGCATTGTACAGTGGTGGCAGTTAGCTTATGTGTCGCGTATTATTGCCTCTTCTACTACGCTGTTTCAACTATCTGTTACTTACTGTCTGAAAAAAGACTCCTACAGAACAATTGATCTACATCTCTTTGATATCCCTCCTACTCACTGCCCGAGAGCTGTAAAATACCTCCCGTTGGTGTCCTGTTTGTTCTGTTCTGTCACGAAGGACCTGCAGTGTGTCTTGGTTGAAATGTTCCTAAACAGTATGACGTAAAGAGTCTCATTTCAGCAGTGCGTTTACTCAAGTTGTGGAGTCCCAGCTGACAGGATCTATTGTCGGCATTTCTAGACAGAAACAGAAAAGGGTTGATCACATCTGTTCTGTTTCAAAAGCTTTGTCAAGTATGGTGAAGAAGAAGCACTACTGTGTCGTGTGGTTGAGGTTTTCAGTTGGATTTCGAGCACTCCACGTCAATAAAAAAGATGTTTTTATGGGTTGTTGTAAGTGTGTCATTTTCATCAATGTGAACATCTTTTTTTTATTGACGGAGTGCTTCCACTGACCTCACTGACCTCACTGACATGATATGAGTGATTTATCAGTTTACCAGCAAGCACTTGAAAGCAGAGTTCAAAGTGTCAAAAGATTAAAGACCAGCGACTGAGGCGACTGTGAGGCGACTCAACCACAGAAGGAACAAACTGATTACGATATTGTCCATTTGCAAATGAAATCGCACGTGGAGTGAAGAGAAAACATTTACAGCTGAGATCTGTTTTCCTTCCTCGGACATTGATGTTTTTCTGTCGCACACAGTAAACCGCAAACCGCATAGAAGCTGCTATTTTGTGATGCGTGTTCTGCTGGTGTTTGTTGCAGGAGATTCCTTTCTCAAACAAAACATGGGACACTTGTGCTGTTGTCGGAAACGGTGGGATCCTGATCAACAGCAGCTGTGGAAAGATGATTGATTCAGCTCAGTTTGTTATCAGGTGAGAACAGTGTCCAGTGTAGACGACTTAAAAGCCAGATGACAATGTTAACTGTCAATATAACAACTTTTTGCAAATTCTTCGTTGCCTGTTCAGGTGCAACCTACCGCCTTTGGCCAACGGATATGGGAAACATGTCGGCATCAAGACGGACATTGTGACAGCAAACCCGAGCATCCTCATAGAGAAGTGAGCAAGAGGATGAATCTTTGTCACCTTGCATAAAAGGGGTCTCCAGTCTTTTTTCCTCTGAGAGCTTCCTTAACAAAATGAATCTGTCTGAGCTGCTCATGTTTTGTAACATTTTTTAAATTTTTTTTATCATAGCTGAGCTCCGCCCCAACCAGTTTAATTATGTTGTTTACATACCTAAAATAGGCGCACCATTTTCAGGGTGAGTCTCTGCTGTTTTGCTCGCGTGTTCCAGGTCGCATTACAGTCCTCTGATCTCTGTGTGTCCCACACCTCTGCTGCAGAGCAGACACAGGTCGATTGTGTCGTTCTCTGACAGATTAAATGATAAATGGATAAAAAAATTTGTTAAAAAATGCACTTGTGCAGCCCGTTTAAGTGAGTCCATGTGGGAAACACTGCATATCACTATAGTATAGTACTACAATACTCAGAAACGGTTGGCGAGCTACAGGTTGGAGACCCCTTCCCTGTAGAATATTCTTTGTCTTGTTGCTTCCCATCAGCTGTTTACTTACAGGTACGGGGGTCTGATGGGACGTCGGCGTCCGTTTGTGGAGAGTTTGCGGAGTTATGGCAACTCCCTGATGCTCCTTCCCGCCTTCTCCTATGGCTACAACACTGCTGTGTCTCTGCGTGCCGCCTACACCGTTGACGACTTTGAAAGCCCCACCCGACCCATCTTCTACAACCCGCAGTACCTCCAAAGTCTGGCCGTCTTCTGGCGCTCTCAGGGCGTGAAGGAGGTGCGGCTCAGCACCGGCTTAATCATGGTTAGCATGGCGCTGCAAAGCTGTTCCAACGTGCATCTGTATGGATTCTGGCCCTTCAGTAACCACCCACATGGCCTCCATGCCCTGACTAACCACTACTATGATGACAGGAAAGCTAAATCGCAATTCCACGCCATGCCGGCTGAGTTTGACTTCTTGCTGCAGCTGCACAGTCAAGGGGTGCTCAGACTTCACCTGGGAGACTGTCAGCCCGGTGAAAAGTAGTTCCTGGAGACAAATGACAGCACAGGAGCTAAGTGCCTTCTCTATAGCTCCAGGATGAAGCCAATCATTCGAAGATTTTATATACTGTTAAAGGAATAGACAGATGTATTTTTGGCTGATGAAATGGAGTGAGTCTGTCTAAATATCCAGCTAGCTGGGCTTATCTGTCAGCAGCCAAGGCATTTGCACTAAACTCAAACTGCAACAAACAGAAGACTAAACATTGTGTAAATAGTCTTAAAGTCGATCTACAACTATTTATTTCCACAAATGTTCCAGCTGGAGTTTAGAGGGAATTATTTAGATTTACCTGGGATGCCTTTGTGAGGTCATTGTGATGATCTACATTTTAGTGCCTTATGTTAATCGATATCTGATAACTCTTCGATCAAACTGAATGTATTTTAAAGGAAATCAAATACCTCTTTCACATGAAGATTGTCTGGCTGTAAACCTTGGAATAATAAAAAAAAAAACACCAGCACACTGAATGTAAAAGCATGTAACACATTTTAACCACTTGAAAAAAAAATATTCTGGTGTCTGTTTAGGGTAAATGTATTCACTTATATCACAAATATGCTGGGTTGTGGCAGATGATTTCTGCACTCTTCTCACTGAAACTGCTGGCTGTGATGCAGACATGAAATAAAAGAGTCACGTCCAAGTAATCTTAAATACACACCGTAATTGCTGCGCTCTGTGGACTGTGGCTTTCACAGGACCTTCAGTGAGGCTTGGAGCCAAAGGACTGAACAAACAGAAGTGCCACAGAAAATAAATGGGAATTATAACACAAGTAAACACACCCAGGGGGTCCCTGCTTACAAAGGTTGCTATGGTGAGTTTGTGTTGCTACCCACAGTGACTAGACGACGATAAGTACTGTACTGCCACGAAGTGGCAACATACGTGTGTTGGCACAATGTTAGGAAACAAGTGATTTTTTTTTATTTTTTTTTAAGTTGATGCATATTTAGCTGACTTTAATGTAAAGAGATATGATTGTGAACTGTGCACTTTGGGGGAAAATTGATGCAGACAATGCGTTCTTTATCAACACTTTCATCAAGACATTGGTGTGTCTTGTGTAGCTGGGAGCGGAGCCTTTCATGTCGTTATGTTTCAAGTCTTAACAGGTGTTTTTGTCATGCAGAGAAATAATATACAAGCTGTAGATGACCAAACTTGACAACTCTCGGTGAGCCAATTGTAAAATCATGCGAATGTATTTTTTGTGTGTAAACAGCACAGGGTGTGAGGGAAAATAAAGTGAAACGGAATAAATATTTGTCAGAAAAAAAAAAAAAAAAAGAGAGACTTGCATCACTGTGTAATTTACTTGTTTCACAACCAGGCAGCAAAAGCTTTTCCCCAGACATCTCAGTTTGCATGATTTAGTATCTTTGAGCCATTAAGTGCCCAAAACTTGCCAACATTTGTCATTAGAAAGCAATATATCTTCTTACAAACAGGACAGTTAGCCAGTTTGGGAGCACAGCCTGTGCTCGCTGCTCACTTCACAAATGAAACACCATATCATCCAGTGACCTATTAGCCTTTTTATATGCATTCCATTCATTCTCTTCTTTTTTGTTGGACCTCATATAACACGTTTAACCTGATGTGAGCCATATGCGGGAGTAGCATATATGCAAGTTCCAGACTAATATATCTTTTAATTATTACTTCCTATCATACAGCTGTGGTATATACATTAATGCACCTTCCACTTCACTTCTTCTGCTCGTCGTCCCCGCGTAGAAATGACATGCAAACATCTGGATGACGCATTCGCAGACGTAAAAGAAATAATCAGAACACAGTAGGTCAAGTGTTTTTTCCTACTACTCCTCTTCACAATGGAAACATGTGCACATCGTCTCTGAAGCGGCACCCGTGTAGGGTCAGTGCATCCGGCCAATTAGGCCATTAATGGCATGAAATGTTTGTTTCTTTTTAGAGAAAATAGCCCGCTGCCACAAGTTGCCATCCCAGACATCGCTCCTGGGATTCCGTTCACAGCTGCAGTGACCTCGTTGTACATCCAGCTGCAGCACTCCGCTCGTTCCCACTGGCTCGTCTCTCCAGGGAACGTTTTTCTGTTTCAGGGAATCACAAAAACATACTTTCCATTTCCATATTTGTTGTCTACTCTCCAGGCAGTTTGGCTGTGAGCTCTGACGAATACAGACACAAAGTGGAAACAAAGAGTGAGTGCTAATGTTCCTTTTTATATGATTTTGAATGCTTTCTGATGCCTCGGTCTGGTCTGGATTAAAGAGGCGATTGTCTTATCAAGGTCATTTCCATTTTTGAAGTCTATTTGGAACAAACACTGAGCTCATAGTGCATTAATGTAATTTAAAGCCTCACAGACTTGGATGTTCTCTCTTCACAAGCTGGAAGTTCAACTGCCACAGAATGAACTGCCAAAGTGACAAACAAAATGACACGGCTGACACTAACTGAAGTGACATCTCCTCGGCCTCCTATGTTGTTCCTGCCAGTGACACAACATCAGCTCGCGCGGCTCTAATTGTCCTGATAGGGCTGTGGATACCTCCTGCTCTCCACCAATCAAAATCAAACACACATCTTACACTGACAACAAGAACAGGACAATACCCAAGGTTTCAAGAGTGGGAAGCCTTTTATTTACTGACGGTTTTTTTTTTTTTTTTATCTGCTGTGGAAGAAAGAGAAAAAGATGCAAAGACTTCATTCAAAATGCATTTTTCATTTATTTATTTATTTTTATAGTAAAATAGGCCCTTTTCACATGCAAATCAAATGTATTCATCAAAGAATATGAAAAAAACTTTGCCAGGGGATACCAGAATGGCACTCACAAGAAAAGTACATTTTACAAAAGGCATAGAAAAAACACACAAACGCACGAATGCACGTATGAATCAGAGATTGTACTGTTAATACCACTGGTTTTATTGTCACATCCCATATGGGGGTGGGGAGGGCTTTTAGAAACATGTAGGGGAACAACAACGGCCTCGCAACACTCTTCCTTCTGAACACAGTGTTATACGTAGATAGACAGATGCTGAGGACAGACGTCGTGGCATCCTAGATAAAAACAACCACAAAAATAATTGATCAGATACACACCCAGTTTCAATTGTCTCAAAGTACAGACATAAATCATAAAGGGATATTTGTCTGTGTGAGCATTGTTCTACCCTTTAAAGCAAAACCACTACTCTTTCTGTACCTGTTAACAGTTGGCTCACACTCAAACTTTTGGAGAAGAATTTAATCACCAACTAGAAACATGTAGGGGAACAACAATGGCCTCGCAACACTCTTACTTCTGAACACAGTGTTATACGTAGATAGACAGATGCTGAGGACAGACGTCGTGGCATCCCAGATAAAAACAACCACAAAAATAATTTATCAGATACACACCCAGTTTCAATTGTCTCAAAGTACAGACATAAATCATAAAGGGATATTTGTCTGTGTGAGCATTGTTCTACCCTTTAAAGCAAAACCACTACTCTTTCTGTACCTGTTAACAGTTGGCTCACACTCAAACTTTTGGAGAAGAATTTAATCACCAACTAGAAACATGTAGGGGAACAACAATGGCCTCGCAACACTCTTACTTCTGAACACAGTGTTATACGTAGATAGACAGATGCTGAGGACAGACGTCGTGGCATCCCAGATAAAAACAACCACAAAAATAATTTATCAGATACACACCCAGTTTCAATTGTCTCAAAGTACAGATATAAATCATAAAGGGATATTTGTCTGTGTGAGCATTGTTCTACCCTTTAAAGCAAAACCACTACTCTTTCTGTACCTGTTAACAGTTGGCTCACACTCAAACTTTTGGAGAAGAATTTTCTCACCAACTCTATTCTCTCAGCTGCCAAATCTGAGAGTTAATTAAATGGCTTTCAGCTCCAAAGTGTGTCTCCACACTCAGGTGGGTATGGGCGCTCAAATGCTACTGTCTCTGTCAGGTGAAATGTGTCTCAACGTTTGGTGATTCTAACGTTAGGTTTGGTTTATTTCACCCTGGTGGTGAGCAGCTTTTAAAAGTCCTTACACAAATATTAAATAGTCTTGTAAGAAACCAGCAGAGGCATGCAGCTTAACCAGTAAACCTGAAGGATTAGAGGCTTGTTATGTGGAGGATTTTTCTATCTAATCGGCCAAAACCCTTAATTATTATAATCTTATAACTGTATTTTTACGAAAGTTCGACACATACCTCTGCACATTCATAAATATCAAAACAACCACGGCATATTACGTCTGGTGTTTCTTTATTTAAATGACTTTCAGCTCCAAGTGAGTCTGCACCCTGAGGTGGGTACGGACGCTCAGATGCTACTGTCTCTGTTAGGTGAAATGCGTCAAAGTTTCTGGATCCTTTGTGAGACTTTACTTACTTATATCTGAAAAAACAAGGTAAAGTTAAATTCTCACACAATGTCAGAGCTGAATGAAACGCTGCGGTTGCTGAAACCATAACAATAATACATTTAAATATGCTGCCAAATATTTGGTGAGCAGCTTTCAAAGTCCTGACATAAAATAATATACATAACCAGCATAGACATGCAGCTTAATCAGTAAATCTAAAGAACGAGCGACTTTTTATGGGTGGACTTTTTCTATCTTTGGCAACAACCCTCACTTATTATGATCGTATGAATCCACTGTTATGAGAGCTCAAAACATACCTTGATGAACTAATAAAACAACCAGATCACATTTTGTCCAGTGTTTTCTTTTGTTGTTTCTTTAAAAAAGAAGCCCTCGTAACATTTTGAAGACACGTGTTTTTCACGGGACAGTGACAAAATGCAAAGGAGCATAATAAACTCTGATAAAAGCAGTTATAAAAGCCATTTCTGAACGGTGAGCTCAGTTCGCGTCGTACTTATTCTCTTGCTTTCTCGGCCACTCAACAGAGAAAAGGAAAGCTGGGCAAGGCAAAAACACAACAGTGCCACAGGGTAATTCTTTTGACCTGGATAGCTGCCCAAATTCCTCACTTTCTCCTAAAAACAGAGTCTGAGCCGTATAACCTAGAATAGTTTTGAAGATGTTAGGCCAAGCTGCCAGTCATGCAGACTCGAGCAGATGGGGTCTTTGAGTACCCTCGTGGCACCTCCCCCTGAACACCCTTTCCTCGCTCTCCCTCCGTCGACAGGAAGTCGCCCTCTCGTGATCCCAGCTGGATCTAACTGCAGCGCATCACCAGCTGCCTGTAATCCAATTATACTGCAGTTTATTTCCTTTCTCAATCTAACAGCAGTAAATACTTTAGTGTAGAAAGTTTGCTTACTGGGGGAAGAGTTTAATGAGGGCTGATTGGCCTTCAGGGGAAGAAACTGACAGAGACTGGGGAAAGTCTCAGGAAATCTCCTGTGGCTTATTGGGAGGAGAGCGGTATCAGTGGAGCCAGTGTCAATCGCTGTTGGGGAACAGCTGACTGAAGTACTTCTGGTGATTTATGTCTGTCTAGCGCTGGCTGGGCTTGTTGAACAGACAAGTGGAGCCCAGTGGTGAACAAACCAATCAGAGAGACTCTTTCTACTCAAGTAAACTGTACATCATGTTTATGTAAAGGAAGCCACGTCCCAGTGTGCAGCCTCACAACTTCCTGGGTGATGCTTTGCTCTGTTGTTTGACCAAATCTCAGATCTTTCAGGTGAGATTCATTAAATCAAGAAGAGAGGGTGCTCGTTTATCAGATTTGTTCCCCTTTCCAAATTCACCATCATGAAATGAGTAAGCCATCACAGCTTGTTTGGCAATCTTCTGTCGGGGAAAGCTTGAAATGGTTTGAATATTTTGCCACATTATGTCCCTCCAGCAGCCAGTTTGTCTCCACATACAGCTGTTCAGCATATCTCAGTACAATGTTGGAAAAGGAGTAACACTGTTTATTCAATTACAGCCCAGAGGGCTGCTACATACGTTAAATACTGATACTGCGACATACAAGGAAAAGACTTTTTTTCTTTACATCGTTAAGTCACTATAGCCGACATATTATAAAAATATACTATGTCATATTTCACATTTTTTACAGTTGGAAGGCAATTTAAATCACAATAACCATAAATATTCATACAGCTAATTCATTTTTAAAAGATCTTGATGTCTTTTACTTTATTTTTTTTTTTTTACAAAAAAACTTCTTGGAAAAACATTTCTTTTCATATAAAACACTGGCTTTGAACATAAAAACGTATTCCATTTTGGAGTTTGTTATTTTAAATCCTGTTCCAAAAAAAACAATAAACATACTATCATACAAAAAAAAAAAAAAAAAAAAAAGAAGAAGGAAAAAAAAGTGACTTTTACAAAAGGGTTGATCTCACGTGGGCTTATTTCCACAATTAGAGTAGCATGGCCACAGTATTCCAAAGCTACAAACAACCAGGCTTCATAACAGCCCAGCATAAAATCTTGGCACTGACACTTGCATCACACAAACAGTGTTTGGTCTCACTATATTATAGTAATGGCTTTAAACCTTTTCCATTACGACGTGGTGTTATTGCAGCCTTGTGCATCTAGTACTGACCTTGTAGCGCTGGGAAGACAAAGTTGACAAAAGTCTTAGTCAATAGAAAAGGAACGCTAGAGCTGGTTGAGGTGTTGCTGGATGCAGGTAGCATTTGGCAACTGATATCTACTCTCCAGTAAGTAGAGCCCCATAGAGGATACCACCAGGGGGCAGTCAAATACAAGGCAGATGGAGAAACAGTTGAAGCACTGAGTTGCCTTGTCCTGTAGCCATAAAGAGCCAAAGACACAAACTGAGAAGCTGAAGAAGAAGCTATAAAAGTTGGATTGCTTATGCACCTTATTCAACTTTTTGTTTTCTCATGATATTTCAGACTGGATAAAAAAAATTAAAAAAAAACTCACCTGCTGTACTCACTGATTCCTGAGTAGCAGCTGGTGTAGCACTGTTATAAAACCAAACAAATAATACACAGGAAACACGTACAAACACACGGTTGGATGCAAAGTCACAGCAATATAAAATTGTGAATGACGCTGGAGAGAAAGCAGACGCAGAACATGACTGACAGGACACGGCCTTCAGGAAGGTGACGCTGTCACCGCATGATGAAGTCACTCCTTCAGGCGCCGCCACCCAATTATGTTTCATTTTTATTGCACTGACGTTTCCTTTACTACGTCATAACAGTGTGAAGTCATTGCTTTAGATGGCTGGCACATATCATGACACGGCATGCCCGTATTGTGATAACGCTTGAATTAGGATGCCAATGTATTAATTGCGGGAGAGCGGATAGAAAAACGAGCTAAGCCAAATCTGGGATCAAATCTATTTCGCTCTGCGAAGCTGAAATCCCTAAGAAACGGTGAACAGAAAGACAACAGAGGTCAATAATCTGCTTTCGGAGAACGAGACATGTAAACGACAGACTGAAGCCTAATATAGTTTGTGTTGGTGTGATGTTTCAAGTTAGACAGCGATAGCCCAGACAAAACAAATTGTCAGCTGCAACATCATATTTTCATTTTTCTTTTTTCGTTTTCATTTTTTTTTTTTTTTTTTTTTTTTTTTTTTTTTTTACACACCTTTGTACACAAACACACATCTTCTCCAGCTTGCAGGATTCTTTAAGGCACAGGGGTGTTTAAATATCCGAGAAAGTTCGCAACAGCTCATCATCCAGTCTGTAATGTGTCCCGTCCATGGTTTCAGTACGTGTCAGTGTTTCTGGGGGTTAAATCCATACGGAGGGCTTGCCCTCTCCTGATTTGCTGCTGCTGCTGTTGCTGCTGCTTCCCCCTCCGCTGCTGCCTCCTTTGCCGTGCTTGAATCTATGCTTGCGCTCCTTCTGAGGCTGCGGCTGCGGCTGCGGCTGGGCCTGGATAATGTTACTCTGGGGCTTGTCGTCCTGGTTGTCCCCGAGCTGCTCCTCTGTCCGGTGCTGCTGGCTGTAGGCCTGGATGGCGGCCTCCAGTTGCTCGTGAGCTTGCTGGATCATGTCTTTGTTCAGAGCCACGCGGGCCTCTCCTCCGGTGGGGAAATTGTCCTCATTGCTGCCAAACTGCTGCTGCTCCTCCTGGGCGATGTTGGCCCGGTTCTGCTTGCATGCCATTTTAGCATTGCTAAGGTCCGTGTAGGGCATCTGCTCCGGCTTCACCACAATGTTGTAGCCGGGTGGAGCTGACGGGGTGTTCCACGAGAACGGGTAGCCAACGTAATCAGCGGCACCATCTCCACCCACTCCTCCCTCAGAACCCACCTCGGGCCCCGTCCCCCCTACCGAGCCCTCCACGCCCCCGTTGGTGCCCAGCAAGCCCAGCTGATACTCGTCCTCCTGAGGTGGGCAGCGCCGACGGCGAAGAATGTCGCAAATGGACCCGATACCCAAGTGGAGCATCTCCCAAACATTGAGTGTGAGGCAGAGGACGGTGACACCGTACATGATGCGCAGGAATATGGTTTTCTCTGTAGGCCGCGACACAAAGCAGTCAACACTGTGGGGACAAGGTTTCCCCGAGCACACGAACACCGGTGTCACACGGAAACCGTACAGCAAGTACTGGCCGGCAAGGAAGCCCGCTTCCAGCACTGTACGACTCACCAGCTGCAGAACGTAGACTCGCATCAGCCCCTCATCTCGGATACGCGTACGACCATCGTGACGGATTTTGGGTCTGGGTGTGGGCTGCAGCGGATCCCGTGGCCTTTTGGGGGGCTCAATCTCCGGCACCTCGTAGATCATGGGATCATCCTCCTGGTCCTCCTCGGTCTCCTCGATGCCCCGGTGCTGTCGCGCTCCAAAGCAGATTTTCCTCGGTTTTCTGTGCGTGTAGCCCCCTCCTCCTGTTCGAACTGCAGCAGATCCAGCACCTCCTTTGGCTTCGTCTAATCGTGCAATCTTGTTGACGGCATAGCCCATGTACATGAGAGAAGGCATCGCCACCAGGATGATCTGGAAGACCCAGAAGCGGACGTGAGACAGAGGGGCGAAGGCGTCGTAGCAGACATTCTCGCAGCCCGGCTGGCCCGAGTTGCAGACAAACTTGCTCTGTTCGTCGTAGTAGATGGACTCTCCCCCGACGGCGGTGAGAACGATGCGGAAAACGATGAGCACGGTGAGCCACAGCTTCCCCACGAAGGTGGAGTGGTTGTGGATCTCCTCCAGCAGCCGCGTGAGGAAGCTCCAGCTCATTGTGTCGCTGGACAGTGGGGCAGACAGTGTCCCTCTCTCACCTGTTCACAGACTCTGGACAAAGTAAAAAAAAAAAAAAAGGGACAACAAAAGGGAGAAAAAGAAAGACAGTGTGAGTTCACAATAAAAACTGCCAGTAGAATATCTCAAACATATTAAAACGTGATCAAAGCATCTCGTAGGATTTGTCCAAATTTTTCTAGTAAGACTTTAATCCCTGTGGAAATAGCATTAGTCCTGCAAGTTCAGTGGCAAGATGCGAGAGTGGGTGACATAATAATTGCCTTAATTAAAATGAATGTTCCTCTCAGAGCTCAAGCAATCAATATATCCTTAATTTGAGCTGTTGCTTGCTGGAGCTCAAATACACACACGCTGAACTCAGCTCGGTGCCTCAGTGAGGTTGCTGTCAGGTTTGGGCTTTTTAGGGAATTAGAGGACCAAACAGGCAGGAAAGAGGATATCGGTATTAAAAAATACCATCAAGCAGCACTGAGAAGGAGGCGAAATAATCCAAATAGGGAATTTGCTATCACCAAATGCACACACTTTATTTAACGGCCTATCTCTTTGAGAAGAAATAAATCCTCTTAGTGAGCCTTCTTCTGTGTGAAGTGCAGTTTTCAGGATTGTATTAACTTCACTGGTTTGTTCTGGTTGGGAGGTAAATGGCATTGTGCTGTACTTTGCTTTGTGTGTGTGTGTGTGTGTGTGTGTGTGTGTGTGTGTGTGTGTGTGTGTGTGTGTGTGTGTGTGTAGTTTATGAAGAGGGACATGTTGCCTATGTAGGTTAGGTCTGGGCTCCAGGCAGTCCATCCAAACCAGCAGAATCAGCAGGTGGCCGGGCACAAACCGTTGGAGCGGGATCTCAGACAGCAGACCCACATTAGCTCAGGCAGTGGAGCTGAACCCAAACACTGCTGTCCCTCAGGGCGGCTTTGGGGGGGATGAGTCTGACACCTCCACATAAATTCCCCCCCCCCCTCACTCCCTCCATATGAAGCCGCAATAGCGCATGGCTTATTGTCAGCTTGACTGAGAGGAAAATCCAACCATGAATACTAGCTTAGGTTGGGGTTTAAAGGGCTTCAAGGGACGACATCCTTACCAAGCAGGTTGAGAGCTTAGTTGGAAACGAGTTGCAGCGAGAGGGGGGAAAAAAAAAAATCCAGCTGAAGCAGAGGAGCCGCAGCTCCCAGCCCTCTCTGCTTTGTGTCTCCAGTTTGGAGCCGAGAGGGCGGGAATGTTTTGAAGACAGCTCGTGATAAAACACGGGTCGACTATTGATCACTCTGACCATATAAGGACATGCCTGAGACACAGGAGGTAGATGTCAGGAATCCTCTGCGTGCACATGCCCCCTCCACTGCACGTATTACCTGAACCGGGTACATCTTTCTCAGTCCGACTAAGCACCGAAGCCCTTGTGAGAATTTTCGATTGCGCATGTGACCGACATGTGTGAGTAAGCGGCACACGGCCGGAGCGGAGCGAGAGGCCGCCACGAGCGCACGGAGTCATAGCAGTGTCCTTCCATGGTCGAGCTCCGTCTGACTTTTCCTGCATTACATCACTTGGCTTCTTTACATAACTCTTACTGTGCTGCACAGTTGTCCTTTAGCTAATAATATCCAGATTCACTCACAGACAGACAAACAGGCGGCTACAAAGGTTCAACTGCCTGATTTAATACAAAGGCGAGTCTACTGTTTAATGTTTTGGGGCAACAAATGTCTTATTATGACTGTAACTTCAGATTTGTTTTCTACTCCACATCGTTGCACTTCCAATTATAATTGCGACCTTTTCTCATGGGACATGTATACTCTATTGAATATTTGTGAAGTAGTAAATTCAGTAGTGTTATTCAGACAGTATTTTTTTTTGTAACATGGTCTTGTCATTGTGCGGGGTATATCATGTCTCCTTTAACAGCACCAATGTGATGTAAATCAAGGAGCAGATTAATTTTGAATTAGAGAGATCACAACCCCATGAGTAATAAGTCTACTTGTGTATATATTACGTTACATTAAACTAGATTTAATTTATGGCTGCTATTATACTGCTATTATCTTTAAGTTTTTTTTGTTTTTTTTTTATATCCAGAATCTGTCAGAGTTTCAAAAGTGCACAGTTTTGTCTACAATTTTGATATTTTGGGAATTTTTCTCCAATATTCTTTGGATTTGTTCAACCTACATGTCAACCACAAGTCACCGAAACTTCGACTTGAAGTTTTGTATCCCTCTGCTGAGTGCTAGTTTATGCACCAGGAACTGTCAGCAACCCCTCACCCCCCCTTAGCTTCCCCACCCCATTAGCGCCCCCCCCCCTCCTCCTCCTCCCCACCCAGACCAGGAGAGACACTCCAGCCCAGGCACACAGCTGCCTGGGTTTTAATACTCCTGCTACCTCAGCTACATATAACCTGGCATTTTGCTTTCTCATCCAATTTATGTCTGCAGGAGCTAGTGGGGCAGTTAGGGGTAAGAAGCTGACTTTGTGCATTAAGTTACCAGGGTGAGTCAGCCTCCCGAATAGAAAACACACAGGCGCGGCAGGCAGGCTTTCTGTCTGTTACTCTGATACACAAAATGAACAGCAAATTGGTGGAAATCACGTCGCACAAGAAAACATCAAAAAGCACACCAGACTCGGGTTCAAAAGTTAGAGACGGAAACAGTCACGAGGAAAAAAAAAACCTCCAGTGTTTGCTCTGTGTAAACTCACTGATTTTATACAATAGGAGAGCACTAACGAGCTTTGAAAGGGAATCACGTTCAGGATCAATGGCTCCATAACATCAGACCAAAAAGGTCATGACTGTATAATCACAAGTCGACATATTCGGATGTATCAGTCTGTCTGATACATCGGCGGCCGTGACATAGCTCGTAGCCCTACCAGAACAGCACGAGGTCAAAGGCCAAGAAGATCAGTTCCTGAGGGGTGAACTCTCCACATCACGACCTCACGAGCTGACTCAAACAGACAGTTACAATTACAGTTAGCATCACCGCGGGGATCCCCTCAGTCATTGGCTTTCATGCTCACAGGATCCACAGAGACTCATATCCAGATATAGTACGCAGACGGACTCACAGACGGGCAACAAGCGCTCGCACGTGCAACAGCCTCGCAAAGCATGAAGAGAAAAAGCCACAACGTCCCCGGATGCACGAGCAGCATGACTACATGACACCGCATTGGAGGTTAGCTGAGGAGCTCCTTATTCACTGCGGTGAGTCATCGAGTGGACGCGGCGCTCCAGCTGAAGGGCCCCGAGCTTGGGAAGGGACACCGGGGGAATGAGCCCGTGCACGGGACAAAACCCCGAACCTGGGCACGAAACGGCTGCAGGTGGATCAGAGTTGAACTGGAAAACTGGGACATGTGTTGTAACTGCGTGCATCATCCAAGGGACCTCTGTGCTGCAACAGGTGTATATCATACACGTGCAAGGTCGTAGTTTCTGTATGTCAAATGACTAATACTATTTGTGGGCCCTTTTTGAGAGAGAAGTGGCTCATTTGACTATAAAACTTAACATTTAGGTTACTATAGTTACTTGGAGAAAGCCTTGGAGATGCAGGTTTGCATTGCTTTTCTTTCCTGCAGGGAAGAGAGTGTTTGTTAGTTTTGTGTCTGAAATCAGAAGACGTCATGTCCATCCCTGGTAGGATGGGCTAAGTGTCTGGGATGACGTGACAACTGTCTATCATTTTGGTGCCTCAATTCGTAAGAAGGTGTCTTTTTGCACATAATGTGACCTGTTTGACGGATATTTCTTGGAGCAGATGCGAGTGCAAGATTCAACATTTAAAGGCTTTATTTGTCACATCCAGTCGGTGAAATGTAATCCAACGAGACATACTCTTGAGGTCATGCTAAAAAAAAAAAAAAAGACTAGCCTGAAATAAATGACATTAATTAGAGTAAAAGTAAAAAAATATAACCTTAATATAAGGACTATAAGTAATAAGTGTTATATCCAGAGGTCAAAGGTCACCATCCAGATGGTTTGAGGGACAATAAGCAAATGAGTCCATCATTAATAAAGAGCAGTTCTCTTTTGTTTTCTATCTTCTTTCTTCTTCTTCTTCTTCATGCCTCTAAACTGTCTCCATAAAACATATTTCTGCCCAGCTTTGATATATGCAGCATAAACACACACACACACGCAAATCCGCATTCATATTAATGAGCACGGGCCAAAGGCAGTTTGGATACTAAATGCACTGTAAGTCTCAGGAAGAAAAAAATCTCTAATGAGTGTATGCAAGGCTAATAGATTTATTAGCCTCTGGTTGAACTCTAATCAAGTGAAGCATATTAATGTCTGCATTTATTGTATAGACAAATGAAACATGTTTAACTGCTCTGTAAAGCTATCATTGTACATGACTTCAATGAATCTATTCATGTTCACTATATTTAGATATGGAGACTAGGACAGTATTCAGTTATTGGAACATATTTTATATTATAAAACACACATTCATACCGATGCATTAGCTACAATCTGTGAGATTGTGCATGCAGAGTATGAATGTCAGCGTAAGCTTGGGATGAACATGTCCTCCGTCCGCTTCATCATAATTATCAATTAGATTTGTTTTAGTGTTTTTTTTAAAGTGATTGTAAAGATTTTAAGGCGAATCCGGTAAAAGACCCCCTTCAGAGCTTTCTTTAGCCAAGATTGATTTGGCTCTTGATCCCGCTGATCTGCTGTTGGACTGCTGCCTTTAAAACACTCCTCATTTTCACTTTTATGGGATTATGATTGCCTTCGGTGGTTTGTCAACAACTTTTAATGGCTGGCATGATTTGAATTTCCCCCGAAGTATCTCACTTGAAAAAAAATACTCACATTTGTCACATCATGTTCTAATTGTATATGTTCTTATTAAATTTCTAATAGATTCATGAACCTAAAAATAATTTTAACTATGCGGCCAATGTTTTGAGATTTATTTTAGGTTGCAACTGCAGACTGCTGCGTAATGCTACTCCTATTTTCATTTTATGTTTTTGGCATCTGGCATGACAGAATAATAAACGTTTATATATTCCTTTTTTTTTTAAATTTGTTAATTTATTTATATTTATTTTAGAGTGTGGAGGACAAGAAAAAAAAGGCTCCTATGCGTTTGTGTTTATGGCATTGCATTGCAGTATTTATCTCCTGTTGGCTGCAGTAATAATACAAGTTCTTATTTTGTTGGGTAAGATTCAAAATTCCCGAACTGAGACATGCCAAAAAAAACAAACCCCTCATTTATAATCTTGTTTTTGTTTTGTTTGTTTTCGAATGGCAAAATGTCAAATTCTATTCAAGAAAAAAACATGAAAGCCACACTTCATAAATTTGGACTTGAAACTTAGAACAGTGAGTCAGTCAACCTTGATAGGGCTGAGCAGGTTGTTAATCTGCTGAGCAGGTTGTTCATCTGCTTTCAACAATAAACAAAGTGAAAAGATTGATTTAAACTGTTGCTGAAACTCAACATTTTCAGAGATTTTTACTGCCAAAGCAGAAGTTTCATAGCTCAAAGGGAGGCACATCTTTAAGCCAAACCAGCAAGAGAATGAGAATATTCAACAGAGAAGGGTTAATTGCACTGCTTGCTTCATGCACATGAATCTACCCATGTGATGAAGTCATAGTTAAAATTTTACATTCAAAGAAGTCCTCAACAGAATTTTAATCAGTGAAGTTCCACACCAAAAACCCATTTCAAAATGAGTGGTGTCAGACTTTGAATCTGTTTTTGCTGCTTTGTGCTGGAGTGTGTGCGGAGATTTAATAGGCTGTCTTTGTAAAGCTTAATCACAAAAAAAAAAAAAAAAAAACACCTTTTTCAGTCCTCAAAAATGGACAACGCAGCTAATAATGAATTGGGATGAGATGGAACTTCTGGCACAATGAAGTCTATTGTTCGAGTACCATACAGGCTGTCGATAGACTTTTCAGCTATTGCCATACATTTTTTTTTATAATTGTCACCCTCAAAACATAGACGGCTACACAGTTGATTTTATGTCTGTGTAATTACCCTGTTAAAGTTAATTCACTAGGAACTTGAATGCAGTCAGAATGAAAGCCTTGAAAGCATGTTGTTCGAGCCAATGTTCCTCTGACTGTCCTTGTTTGAGGGTCAGTGCCCCGGTGCCCTCTCCCTCTGTTCTGCCACTGGCATCCTCAGGCTTCACTGATGCCCTTCTGAGCGGCCACCTTGTCCACACAGACCGCACAGATCAAACTAATCTGCTCGCACAGTTGCTGGCCAGACATCTGTCCGTTACAACCCCCCCCGCCCCGCCCCCCTCGCCCCAGATCATCATATGTGGGTTAAACCGGTGCTGTTTCGATGCAAAGAGAGCCCACGTAAAAAACAGCAAATTTCTGTCATGAAAAAGGTCACCTGCCTCTGCTTTGTGAATTCACCATATGAGCAGAGTTAACCGAAGTAGCAGCCCTTGAGGAGGACCCAGCGTTTGGCAAATGCTTGGCTTAAAAAGCACAGGGGGTTTCTCATATTGTGTTTCCTCTTCTCCTACTCTGAAGGGGCTGGATAAGCTCCTTTGTGAGGCATACAGAGATATTCAAATCATCCAAAAAAAAGAAGAAAACCATCCAGCGTAGCTAAAAATGGACCTCTTATCAACATTTTCTGCTTGTCTATTTTTTTTTCTCAGCAGCAACTTTGTTCAAGAGTCCCTGAAGTGATTAGGAACATGCATGCGAAGAGTGACTTTGCATTAAGTTCACCCACAGAAGGTTATCAGAACTGTTAGTTGCATCCATTTCAGAGACTAAAGTCTACTAGATTATACTGTGCATGTATTTAGACACACACACAAACACACACGCTCACGCACACGCGCACGCACGCACACACACACACACACACACACACACACACACACACACACACACACACACACACACACACACACACACACACACACACACACACACACATTTAACTTACTTGCAGAGTGATCAATGCATGCAGCCATGAAACACAAATAAACTTTATATTCCAAAGAGTTGAGGAGACAGTGCACCCCAATTTGGGCCTCTTTCTCCTAGAACGTGCAGCAGAAGACATAAAGGAATCCAAATTAAAAAACAAAAAGAATCTGACTAGTGAGAGATAAAAATAGAAACCGCTGAAGGTCTTGTAATGTGGTCAAATATGAAGCCTGGCCCGTGAGGGAATTTGGAGATGAGGAAGTCTTTGCTTAAGATGGAAGAATGAGCTATTCTGCTTCATCCTACGTGAGGGAGGCGGGTTCTCAAGGAGCACGTCTGCCTCTGTGTTCGTGGGAAAATAAAAATTCCCTCATTAATAGTGTCCGAAGGGAAGAAGCACAACGGCAAACCGGTTCCATATGTTACAGGAGAATCTCTGAAGGCAGTAGCAGCCTCTCCGTGTGCATCTGCGCCTTTTATTCAGCTTCACGCAGGGCAAAAATACATGAAATGCACCTTTTTAGCCAGTGCAAGGCAAGTTCAGGAAGTTATTGCGCCGTTTTACTTTGAAAGTGCCTGTCTTTTAGTCAAAAACACTGAGATCTGGCTTCTCCGTCAATAAACATGAAGAATTTTTACCTTTAGCTGAAAAAACAAGATGAAAAATCACACAAACAAGGAGCAAAGTAAAGTGATGAAGCAGCATACTCACTCTACTCCTGCTCTCCCAGATGCCAGGTACTGTGTCCTTTGTCTCCCAACCTGAGGCCCCCCATCTCTGTCTCCTCATCTCACTTAGCCTCCTTTACATACTCCTAACCTGGGCTGACATCAAATAGCCCTGACCTAAAATCAACAGCGGCATCCCGACAACAACAAAAAACTCAAAACAAAACACACGGCTCGGCGGCAGTCCTCTCATGAAGAGCCTCAGTGTGTGTGCTTAACCAAGTGTGAGCTCTTCCTGAAAGGGAGAGGAATGAGGGAGGCAGAGCATCTTGCCTCTCTCCCTGTGGTACTCACAATGGTCCTCACTTACCCCTTCATCCCCTTCCAAACTGGGTCACAGTTGGGGGTTGGGGATGGGGATGGGGATGTGTGTGGAGGAGGAGGAGGAGGAGGAGGTGGTGGTGGGTGTTTTAATACCCCTTCAAGGGGTAAAGGGAGGGGAGGTCTGGGACTCACAGACAGTGACAGCATGAGAGGGGGATCCATGGGTTTTTGGAGGTAGGAGTCAGATCTCTGGCCACCGAAGAGGAGCAGGACTGGACAAGGGCTTGAAGAAAGGGTAAGAAGAGCAATTCAAAGTCTGGCCTGTGTGCTCTTATATCACTGATAATGGGCTTCTTAGATGACGACTTTAAAGCTGCCACGTGTCCCATTTTAAGACCATTTTTAAGACCTTTTTTTTTTTCAAATTCGTAAAAGCTTCAGTGTCTAGTGTTGAAATAAAGTAAACTTGAACGTGTTTGCACAGCGAGAACATCACTGAGAACCTTTTCTGCCTCCATAATAAAGTTCCATAAAGTGGGAGCTGTTACTGCAGCTACAAACACAGAGCCAAAGCTTTCTAACATGTTTATTCTTGGCGACCTTTTACAACAAAAGGCGACGGAGCCAATGAGAAATGTGATGAGGTCAGAGAGGAGACACGGTTTGATCTTCCGTCACATTTTGTGTACAACTGAGTGCAACACTGTGAACGTCTTCCAGGAGAGACTGTGCACTGTTATCTCCATATTTAAATGACACAGTATCTCTACTCTCTCTACGATCGCCAGCTTTCTAGACTAACCACAGAGCTGAATGTATCGGTAAGTATTATCTTTTTGCAAATACATTGATATTAGTATACTGTATATGCTGGTCAGTAAGTACTAAGACATTGCAGGGATGCCAAAGTCTTGTGCTTCATGCTTCCTAATGAGCTGCAGCTGTATTGATGTCTGTTGGTTGAACTGGTTGGACATCCGTGACATTTTATATTCAAGGTTCTCACATGATGATCTTCTGTCCGGTTAAAGTTCCCGATAATGTACTGAATTGATTGCACCCTTATTGGGATCTGGATAATTTTTGTGCTCATGTTAAAAAGCAAAAATGTACAAATTGATATTTGCCTGTCCTCAGCCCAGCATCATGTCAACGTATGTAATTCACCCATCAGTCCACTTGTGTATATCCTGTCAGTGTTACGTTTTGCCTCACCTCGGCGTGAAAAGTACAAGACGTATACGCATGGTTACCGAAAACGTATTAAGTTAAAGTACAGAGGAAGGTTGGGGGGAAATCGAATGGTTTAACTTTCATCCAGCATTTGTTTGAAGAAATGTTTTTCCTAATCAAGTCATTTTTGTGCTCAACTTAACCTCATGTTTCTTTCCCTAAACTTAACCACGTGGTTTTTCATACCAAGGCTTGGTAAGAAGTGACAGTCACACAATGCTGTATTGGATTAATGGGTGCGTTGCCTCTGTAGTAATGTATCAGTTCTTCTTTACTAACAGTACTGTTCGGACCACAGGCAGAAGAGAGGAGAAGGCCAATGAGGTGCCAACGAACTAACAAAAACGAACAACAGCACTTCATTCAGAGAGTCACGAGAGGATACTCTGAACTTGGAGATAAAAGTTGGGAAATATCCAAATAATCAGCTGACCAGGGCCATTCAGCTGCTAAACATTTAATGCCAGCCACATGTGGTCTCTGCTTTCAGAAATATGGAAACTTTTCATAATCTTCCATCACTTTCAGCCTCCGCATGCCCTCCTCACTCCTTCTCCCACTCATCTCCCTCATGCCCTCTCATAGAGTCATAATCATGCCACGCTACGAACAATACAAGATGTGCGTTTGATATTGTCCAAATCCAACTCACCAGCAGCGGTTGCCCAAATTAGGACTGCACGCTATCTCAGCCTCTTTTCTTATCGCTCTCTTCGGAGCGGACCAATTGCTATCATCAAATTTCACAGATCACGCGCTGAGAAGTCACAGAGCATAAATCCTCTTTAAATTCATATCGTGTCGCTCAAAGTCCGCAGCTTCTGGTAAATGTTTTCTTTAATGTACAGCTATCATCTTCTGCCATTTTTTTAAATATATAAACGTAAGAATGTTAAGTTTTGAAGTGCATTTTTTCGGGGAGGGGAGTTTGTCATCTTGGTAATAACCTTGAATAATTTGACATTTCCTTTGATGTGAGTGGCTTTATAGTTTTTCTTTTCTTTTTTTCTTTTTTTTTAATGAGATCTGATAGTGATGTTGACAGATCCCCTAAATGAGGTGAACCAAACTTGTGATGGCACATATACACATATACAGGATGGCATCATGACGAAGAAGGAGGGGCAGCTATGCACAATTAATCCGCCTATATTGCTTTGAGTATTTCACTGTAGACTTATAAAACTTTGACTCTAACTTTCACACAAGAATAAAAAAAAAAAAAAAAAAAAACTGTGGAAGTCCCTACCTGAGTGAGTCTATACATTACAATCAAGGTTGTCCTGGCAGACTCAAAACCGCACGCCAGGCAGAGATGATTTATGACTTTAATCTTCTGCTGACATGATGCTACAATCAGGGCGTATAGCTCAGTGCTCGAGCATTTGACTGCAGATCAAGAGGTCCCCGGTGCAACTTTGAAGAAGTCCACACAGTGTGAGCACATTGTTGCTTTTGCAACGTGTGATTCATCAGCGCTTTGACTGTGAGCGGCCACTTCAATAGAAATTCCCTTTCCTCCGTGAATTCATCAAAGCATCCTTTTGTTGATGCAGAGTTTTCAGCCGCAGACGCTTCCTAAATGCAGTTCCACCTCATTTTCTCTTTTGTGCTCATGGTCTCTGCAGGTCCCGTCATGCTAAATCCACAGAAATAACCTAATTCTCTGCAGGTCGCACAGGAAAAGTGACAAAATGAAGTACACTCCAACCGGAGACCATGCATATGAAGCATACTGAGAGTGCTGATGAGCAGTACTTTTCTACAAAAGTGCAAAGTACAACGGAAATAGACAAGTTGGAAAAATATGAAGTAAATTGTGGATGGTGGTGATGGTTTGCTTTCATTGCATGTTACTTCCTGTTTGTATAAAGCAGATTTCTACTAATGTATACAATGAACTAGCATAATTTTCTTGCAAACATATAGTGTTACTTATTACAGCAGAGAGAGTATCTATTCACCTCATTTATCATTATCATCATCATCATCATCATCATTACATGAATTCTAAACAAATTATGGTATACAGTATTTTCTTATCAATATCATGTCCAATAAAAAATGAGCTCTACAAACAACCCTATAAGCCCTTACTGCATAAATCTGGACCTTCGTCTGTGCCACTAATTATGCATACACTACATACAACAATATTAAAATCACATGAAGTCCATAAACATCTGTGACACATACTATGAGGATGATGTCATGTCATGCTGCAAAGAAACGCAAGCCTTTCATTTCTCATACAACACCACAGCTCAGCAACAGTTTCACTGCTTGGCATCCGAAGCACCTTATCAACAACACTGTGGACTTGGAAATCTTCTGCGTGCATTTTAAGTTCATATAAACAGCCTTCAGAAAATATGTATATATGAGCATGTCATAACACAGACTGCTCGTAGATGGATTGTGGAGATTGGGGCTGCTTAACTCAAATCCTTCAGTCTGCCTGCATAAACCCTGATAATTTGATTCCTTTTATCGTCCAAGTAAACTTCAAAGAGCTTTAAGATGAAGCTTGAGTGACAAATTTGCCAGTTGGCTACGTGTCCTTATTTCCACAACATGCTTCCACTCAGGCCATCACAGAAATTTCTCAGTGTCAGAGCTGGAGACTGACAAGTGGCTCTTAATGCGCACTAAAGCCTGAGACAGCCGTGTCATCATTAGACGGGGACTTTATGAAAAAAAAAAAAAGTGCATCCTTTAAGAAGACTGTTTTTGGACTGATCCTCGTCAACATGTGAAGTCTTGAATTTCCAAGTTTACAAGAAAAAGAAAAAGTTGAATTTCAATGGTGGTTTCCTGATGGTGAACTTTCCCATCTTAAATCCAGGCAATAAAACTGCAGCAACTTTTTAAACACTAGTTCCCTGCTATCAAGTTAACTCCCACGAACATCCTGATTCAACATCACGTGAATAAAAAGGACCGCTCATCTCCTACCAGTTCTGATGTTTAGTGAAACAGCACCTGAACCTCTTGACTCTGTTTGTGCAATTTATAAACACAGTCAGAGACTAGAGGAGAAGCTGTGACTATAAACTGTGTAAATATTAAAGTGTCAACCGAGAGAGGAATGGTTCAGGAGAAACTGTGAAAAGATAACACCTCAGCAACTCCGGTGCCACAGTTCATCCTCACATATGGTCACAAACAAAACGGTGAATTATCTAAACTCAGTATTCATTAAATTCACTAAGAAGTGACCAAGATTTAATGTTTGTTTTGTTTGTAAAGCCGGAGAAAGACATATATCATGCGGGTCAACTGTCCAGCGTGGAGACAGAAATCAGGGAGCAAGAAAGGTTCTCTATGTTTGGATTGGCAGAGCAGTTTCCATTAAAATGATGGATTGGATACCATTTAAGTCATTTTAAAGAGGAAGAATGAAGGTCAAGAACTGGGAACAATCCTTCCGCTCATGTCAGTCTATAGTTGGCTTTGTGATTCTGTGTCTCCTAACAGGAAGCAGAGGGGTATAGCTCAGCATTTGATTGCTGATCAAGAGGTCCCCAGTTCAAATCTGGGTGCACCCTGCGTATTATTTTGAGCTAGAAACTGGGACAGGAATTTTTCCTCGACCAACATCCCAGGCAAGAGCAGCTATATTTAAACTATGCTCTAAAAACATGTGATTCTGATCACAGTAATTCTGGGAGGTTTAAAACGTTGTAATGTTCCTTTAAGATTCCTTTATCGCTAGTAAATCCATAGCTGCCTTTGTAGTCGCAAATCATTTCATGCTTTGCTGAAAAAGCCCTTAATTGTGGGAGGTCTTTTAAAAAAAAGATATGTAGGAAATTAGTTGAGCTTCCACTATAGACACATTAAGCACTTCAGAAAAAGCTCAAGGGAATTACATTATTTCATGGACTGCACAGTTTTTAAATACAAAAGTGAACACTAACAATTTGAAGAAGCGTGTCGTTCAGTGGTAGAGCATCTGGCTGCAGATCAAAAGATTGTGTGTATCAACACGAGAAAAAAAAAACACTCAGCTGGGCAATATCATTAGATTTGAGGGCATATGTTATCCCGCTTAATTGCAGTAACTGCATAGTCTGTTGCTGTGGCAATAAACAGCGTCAGTGATGCATTATTGGTGCAGAGTGCTCACCGCAGGTTAATCAGCATGTTTAACTATTTTATTTAGTTCTCATGTAAATACTGTGATTGGAAGTGCTTTTGGGAAATGAGTGACTGAGCCCCCTGAGAAGTATTCCAGCAGCAGAGTGGGGGATTTATTTGTGTGTGTGGTGTCTGGATGGAACGGAAACCTGCAGACTTTCAGAACTCACCAGCAAACAATTTGACACCTGTGGCTGAGATGTTACACAATGTCCTGTGTTGCGTGCCAGTGGTTCTCAATCTCAGTGTAAATGCTGTGGGGTTTTTTTGTTTTGTTTTTTATTCAGGGGATTCCAGGCTTCCTACAGGGGATGATTGAAAATCAGGATCCAGCTTTGTTATCCAGTTATGCACAGACTTAAGGGCGTATAACTGAAACACAGGGGGCACCCAGATTTGAACTGAGGACCTCTTGATCTGCAGTCAAATGCTCTACCACTGAGCTATACCCCCCATAAAAAGCTAGTGAAAAGTTGTTTTTTTTAAAAAAATAATTTTTCATCATAAATGAGGGGACACCCAGATTTGAACTGAGGACCTCTTGAGCTGCAGTCAAATGCCAAGTTATAGCTGAGCTATACCCCCTTCATTAAAAAAGGGTATCTTTATTCTGTGTTGTCCCTTTAACATACACAGTATGGCAAATGACAACAGTTGTATTAGTGTCTATATTGTCTTATTTGTTTGCACGTGCTTTTGGTAAACAAGTTCAATAAATTAATTATTGTTTGTGTTGTCTTTCTCGCTCTCATCAGTTCATCAGTGTATCTCCAGCTTTGGTGGAAGCATGTAAATCCTTCTTTTCACCCTTAACTGCGAGAAAAACGCAAATCCTTATTGGATTTTTATCTGCAGCATGGACCAAATTAATTAACGGAAGGCTAATGGAGGCTGCAAGCACATGTTCATTATCATACACAAACATGTGCCTAAGACTTTCAGAGGCTCATGAGTGAACAAACACATTCGGGTTGATAAATATTTGCAGTTCCGACAGAAGTTGCCACCTTGACTCAGGCTGTCTGTTTGTCTTCGTGGGTATAATTCAATGTCAAACAGAGCTGAAATGACAAATAGAGCACAACATATGAGGGGAGGTGGGCGTGTGGGGGGGGATAGCTACAGGGTGAAACATTTGACTGCAGCTCAACAGGTTCCCGGTTCAACTCTGGGTGACCCTGCTGTGCATAAACAGAGCATTGTGCTGCTGAGCTTTGCTGCACGTGGAAGCCAACATGATAGCAAACAATAAAGAAGCCCTAAGCTCTGTGGAGAAGCTTAAAATGCAAGAAATGTACACCTCCAATCCCGGCTATACACATGTTCTATAGGTGCTCATTTTGTTGTTGCACATTTCTTTTGCTCTTTGCGACAGTCTGTTCCTATAACTTCTCTCAGGTTTAAATTGTTCTTGCCTATACGCTCAACAACACACAATCATATAAGGTCTGTATCCCCCCCCCCCACATTACGATAAACCCATTTGATCTTATTTTGTTACTCGTGGTCTTAGTTCAACGGTGGAGCACGTGGCTGCAGATAAAGAAATCCCATTTCAAACTCTCATTGCTCCCCATTGTTGATATCACATCCAGTCATAGCTGCAATTTTATATGTATCTACGCTAAAATATGTTATCTATGGACTAAGTATGCAACCCATTATCGCGACAAAATGTGTAATACACACACCTGTCCACTAGAGGGAAGCGGGTCTTTTAACACATCTGTTGTCTGTCTGGGAGAAGAATATGCACATAAACAGATGCAGGTGAACACGTTTGCGACTCAGAAGGACGAGTCCGGGTCCAGGAGGGTTTTTGTCAAGTTTTTTTCTTTCTTAACCAATACCACAGGATTTTTTTTTTCTCCCTAACCCGAACGAAGGTTTGTATTTTCGAACCCTGACCTTGTGAGTTTCCACAGGATTTTGTTTTCCGAAAGCGCGTGGCACGTATACGCTTCCCTCTCGCGGACAGGTGTGTGCGTGTGTTACCTGGTTTGCTGCGATACCAGGTTGCAGCATGTAACCAAGAACATTTCGCAAACCAGTAACAGCGATTTTTGATTTTAAAAAGCATCATCACTTTCTAATGAAAAAAATTTGCTGCAGCTCATGTTTACTGTTAAGTTTATATTCATATCCCCTCATTATTTGCACAAAATACAGACATCTGCATATGTTCTTTGATCTGGCAAATTCTTCAAAGATTTGTGCATCTGCATCACATGTACTTCAGCAGCACTGAGACACTCTTCATCTCATGCTTTGCAATAAATGTCTCATTTAACTCATCAGCCTTGGCTCAGATTCTTATCTTGTAATTAGCGCGGAGGAGACGAGTTAACCTGAGGTGAATGGACACTCGAGCATCTCCGTGAGCATGTGTATGTTATCATACATAATCATGCATGCCATGACGCACGCACACGTGGAGGCGCATCATCTCCTCAGGCCTCGGGCTCACCTGAAAACTCGCAGACTCATTAGGGAAGGATGGAAGGAGGAGGAGGAGGAGGATGCAAGGAGCTGAGGGAGGGAGGGCTAAAAGAGGGAGGAGTCTGCAGGTCTGTGTATGAATGAAGGAGAGTATGTGTGTGTGTGTCATGTATTGACTTTACCAAGAGTACACGATATATGATGAATTAGAGATAAAAATGTGTCCCAGTAACCAAGTTAAAGGGCATTGGTAAAGCAAAAATGTTCTCCGGAGGGGGTGGGGTAGGGTGGGGGTGGGGGTGGGACGCTGCTCTGTGGTTGTGTCTGTTTATATGTGTGTGCATGTGAGTCAGGCTGAGAGTGACTCAGAATTAGATGTTTCTTGTTCTGTCTCCAGGCATCGATGGAGCATATTCAACGTGTGTGTTTGTGTGTGCATGTGTGTGTCTTGCGTGCGGATCACCTTTGCCGTTGGTGACAGATTTGGAGGGCAGAGGAAATGTGTGTGTGTGTGTGTGTGTGTGTGTGTGTGTGTGTGTGTGTGTGTGTGTGTGTGTGTGTGTGTGTGTGTGTGTGTGTGTGTGTGTGTGTGTGTGTGTGTTTGTGTGTTTATGTTTGTCTAAACCTCTGAATGTGCATCTCACAAACTACTGTACGTGTTTGTTATTCTTATTCATATTATTCGCATTCTCCAGGGAAGTGGCCAGTCTTTCATTACAGTGTGTGCTCACTTGTCTGACAGATCTGTCCCCGAGGCGTCTGCTGCTGCTAAATATCACACACCTGGATGCACAGCGTGTGCCGCTCCCCCTCATTCCGTGTCTTCTAAGACCCTATTACCATGCGAATAATATCCAACAAAATCATACAGCACGTTCACCTTGATGAGTCTTCGTCAAAGGAGCCATATAGCACATGCGGGATTAGGGATGACTTCATTTACAACAGCATATCTGTAAACCCGCAGGAGCTGGAAAGCCGGGCAGAGGGAAGACGGATGAGGGGAAGGAAGGGTTTCTTTAAATAACGTTTCAAATATGTTATAAATACCACGGCTGCTGCTAAATTTGTTGTAGACTATTTTTTGTTGTGAAATGGGGAACGGGAATTGAAGAATGTGTTTTTGCTTATGTCTGTGTGCACACATGGAAAATGGTGGCATGTTTGTATATATTTTTGACTTCATAGGACAAGAAATATATAAAAAAAAAACAACTCTATTTAACAAAGGGTAGGATGATATGATAATACTGATTTAGACTGTAATAAATCATATATTAAATTAAATGTAATTATATTAAATAATTTAACTACATCTACTTTTTAATTGCGTTGAATCTTTTACTTTTTATGATTTCCAAAAAAATTATGTTGCATTGCTTCATTTATCTCTTTGCAAGAAGATAAGGCTTTAATGCTCTTTGAATTGGCTCCACATTTCACACCCGCTGACTATGTTCATATTTGTGTAGAGTTTATGGCACAAACTAATCCAAATTATATCGATCACATAAAGTGTGTAAACAGTCTTGGAAAATAATCATGAAAATATATTTACTCTGTTGTATGATTTCATCTCTGCTGGTGATCCTTTATCATGGTTGTATGAGATACACAATATTCAAAAGAATGTGTTCACTGAAATTCTGGAGGGAAAAATGGATGCTCATGCATTTTGAAATGCTAATGTAGAGTTTAAAAAGCAAATCTTCACATAGCTGCATCTTTAGGAGATCTTTCACATTTGGTTAATTCCTCTGTTAGCAAATCTGACATTAGGATAAACGAGGTTGAGCCGGCTGTATAGGCCCACTGCGTCCTCCGTCCTCGCCTATGTGTCAGTAATGGACTTTGGTAACCCACTTATGCAGCTGGATTTGCATTGAGTGAATTGAAGCGAAAGATTTAAATGGCATCAGTCTTGCTATTAAAGCAAAGCAAAACATCAGACAAACAGGGAGGAGCAGCTCTCTCTCGATCTGTGTGTGTGTGTGTGTGTGTGTGTGTGTGTGTGTGTGTGTGTGTGTGTGTGTGTGTGTGTGTGTGTGTGTGTGTGTGTGTGTGTGTGTGTGTGTGTGTGTGTGTGTGTGTGTGTGTGTGTGTAGAGGAGCAGGGGGAGTGCTGTCCCTTGCTCAGTGTGTGCAGCAGCTGCAGCTTTCAGCCTCAGTCTACACTGTAGGGGCCATTCTGCTGTCTGAAAGACTGATAGATACAAAGAGCAGAGCGGTGATGGGAGATGACTCGGAGGATAGCGCTGATGGTGCGTTTCAAACACACTCGTTCTCCCCGCACCGCTGCAATTCAAACATTTGTATGAAGGGAAAACAAAAACCACGCTTCCGGGTCAAGTATTAAGAGTGGGGCTCTGAATGAGTGAGGAGGGAATCACAAGGCTAACGCAGTCAATTTTACAACTTCTGACCGGAGGGCGGGAAGATTTGGACCGAATTTGGAGATAGTAGTCCACCCCCTCCCTCCTTCCCTGATCCTTGACCGCTGTCTGTCTTCCACACAGCAGTGAAATAAAAAATAAATTAAAAAAACAACAACTGGTTTACAGATGCTGGTCTACGCCTGACGCACACATATGTTACTGAGGGAAAAAAAACCTGCAAGCGAAGCAATCAATTCTCACACTAGAGAAACAAACACTCATGCATGCACACATAAACCCACAAAGGCAAGCACAACATGCATGGCACCCACAGTCTAATGAGACAAAAATCAGAGAGAGAGAGAGAGAGAGAGAGCGCATGAATGGAGAGCCCTGTTTGAGCCAGTGGCACCGAGCGGACACAAAGCTCTCATGCAACATCCCATTCACAGCCTGGCACAGAGGGCAGAAAAAAAAATGGAGCTCTCGCTCAAAAGCCAGCTCGAAGCACAGAGGTATTATAATAACCGAGAGGGGAGGACTTGGCTCGCTCCTGTGTGTCCCCCCCTCCCCCCCCCACCCCCATATCCCCTGTAGGGAACACCATCCCCCCACCTCACTCCCTGTGGACCCTCGCTACCCGCCCCCACAAATCCCAACGCTGCCTCACCCTTCCACTAACCTCCCTCTCTCTGCTCACACCATACTGTTCTCCATCCCCATCCCCCCTCGCTCCAAAACCTCCAACGTCCTCCTCCTCCTCCTCCTCCTCCTCATCATCATCCATCAAGGACCTTAAGGGCCGACTCGAGCTCTTTACACATCACGTACCCTGCACACCGCTGGATGTAATGGTTTATTCCACCTAGAGTTGGAGCCCATGAATAGCTTTCACAATATGATGCCCGAGGGTCAGAAACCGTCGATCCGATCCAACCATCACCAACCGGTGAAGAAAGCTGTCTTTATACTGGGTTTCAGATTTGACCTTGATTGCTACGTGTAGTTTGCAGCTGCATCTAATAATTTATCTCTGATCTATCAGCTAACATAATGTCAGAAATAGTCAAAAATCCCTCCCTTGAAGTGCAAAGTAAGTTCCTCCAATTTCCTTTTTTTAATCTGACCAACAGTCTGAAAACTGTAAATATCCAGCATACAAT
Organism: Brachyistius frenatus; assembly: GCF_029030835.1. Taxonomy (NCBI): domain Eukaryota; kingdom Metazoa; phylum Chordata; class Actinopteri; family Embiotocidae; genus Brachyistius; species Brachyistius frenatus. The sequence goes on along the minus strand of NW_027210679.1, from coordinate 996,316 downwards.
CACATAAGACAAAGAAAAGCAGCCATTTTCAGCACTGAGAAGTGAAGAGCATCCAGCAGCAGCTCAAGAGGTTCCCGGTTCAACTTCAGATGCCCCCTGAAACTGTGCACACATAACCTAAGTGCCACTTCGACATTGTTCTGAATCTGCCGGCAAGGTTGAGCTTCACATTCGTGTTTACGTACAGTTTTGAGTGTCCATGGCAGCCGATGGAAGTAAACACAGAGGAGATAACGGGAGCCAAACAAAGACACAGTAGGACTCAGACTGTTTCACTCAAGACCAAACTATTTGGGAACTGCAGTCAGAGGTGTGGTATGCTGGATTCGGGGTTTAAGTTGCTGAACCATTTTTCCCATTTCTGTTTGGGGACAATTGCCATCACCTCCTGTGATATCTATGATATCTCACTGAATGAGAGAAACCTATTGTGTAACCGTGTGGCCATTATTTGGTGTTGCACGTTTACTTTATTCCCTCTGATAAGAAATGCAGTGTCGAATTCAAGCTTTCTCTTCGTGAAATCACTCCTCCATCTCTAAACAAACTGTTCTCTGTGCTGTATTTTCTGAGGGCTGTTTAACAACTTACCTGGGGAGTCCCCTCTGTGCACAGCTTCAAACCCCACTGGGAGCATTTTGTCTGCCTTGTTTTGTTGACTTCCTTATTTGGTCATTTTTCCTTGATGTTTTTGCTTCTAGCATCGGAAAGTAGGCTATGTTGGTCTTCTTTTTTTTTTTTTTTTCCTGTTTTGTTGTGCCGTAGTCAACTGACAAAGTTAATAGAGTTTGATGTGTTTTAGTTGCGACAATGACATTCATTCTCATAATTTGTCCATTTTCCACATACGGTGCTTGATAGCTGGAAGAGGATGTGTTTCTTGTCCAACGTGTGTGTGTGTGGGGGTGTGTGTGTGTGTGGTGGTGGTGGTGGGGGGGAGAATGGGGGTTAGATGTTGATTTAGTGATGCGGTATGCAGGAGTGTCCACAGGAAGTTTTATCTAGAAACCTGATCGGATTCTGTATGCCGTTCATGTTTCTGATTTCCGGGCCGGCTGATCTGCTCTGTGCAGCTTGACGCGGCTTCCCTCTATAGTTTCCGTCAAAAATAGATTAGGCACATATTTTTAGGGGAGCGGAGAGAAGAGTCCAGGATGCTGCTGAAATATGGCGCGGCAAGTCCTGTGCAATCGCAAGCAATGTCTGGCAGAAATGATCTCCGGATGACGAAGCCGGAACACGATGCAGACGTTCGTTGTGGAATCAAGCCTCGACGCATAATGAAACAACAATAGAAGAAAAAAAGACCGCTTTCCGCCTCCTTATTGAGGGTTTTTACGAAAGACCATCTTATTTTTACAGACCGCTCTTATTTTGGAGGGGCACTCCAAATCAAAGGCATCTCTGAAAAGAAGGAAATGGTTAACAGAGCCTTTAGCTAAGCACAGAAAAAGCACGAAAGTGTCAACTTTCTGTCACGGCTTTCTAATGAGGTTGAAACACTGTTGTTAAATGTCATAGCTGTGACTTTAAAACATCCTTGATGTTGGCGTGGAAGGAGAGCGGTGCAGACTCACCATCCTGCTCTCATCATCCACAGTGTGCTTTCAGAGAGACGGAGCACTGATGTGAAACAAGCCACTAACAAGCAGCGGAAAGCAGAAATATCCCCCACAGAGCAAAAAGATTTACTGACTTCAACACAAACGGTCAATTACTACACACGCGCAGAAAAACCACAATCTCTTCACTTATTGATGAGATCGACTTCTGGTGTTCATGGGTGCTTCCCTGCCAGCTGATGTATACAGGAGCTGATTAGAGAGGTGATTTATGGCTGACCGTGAATAATGGCCCTCTGAGCTCAGCCACACTGACATTAGAGGAGAGGCACCGGGGATGCGTGGCGAAAAGACAAATGGGTTAAGCGAGGTAAAGCGGGACAGCGGGAACGAGATGAAGGAGGACATAAGAGCATTAGGCCGCTCCTGTACGGGAGCCCAGATTCACCGTGAAGCTCATTGTCTCGGGCCAAAGCGGACCTCAGACCTGCCAACTGCTCTCATCCTCCCCCCCCCCCCCAACTCCAGCTCTGTCAGCGCCCACCGCACAGACGACAAACAGACTTTAAAGCATGGTATTAAAAGAGCATATATCACAAACGGGTCCCCGAGGACGTAATACAAAGCAACAACACTAATGAGTGACTGATTAACAGCTGTCCCATTAAAGCCGTCCCTCTCTTAACACCTGACATTTCACTTTAAACAAGTTAATAGCTCAACTTCCACGCCTGCAGCTGGCGTGAAATTGGCACTCAGAGCATCGTGAGATGTGGACATCTATTTAGGGTGTGACAATGAGTCAATCAGTTAGAAACACGCATGACTTCCCGCAGAGAATTAATTAGCATTGTGTAATGAAATGTGGCTCGCACCCCGCGGCACCGGGGCTCTTTGAAAACAGACATCTTAGAGGAGCGACCGTCAACTTCGGGATCTTCTGTTGCTTCAGTTGTAGAGCGCACACGCACGCACACACACGCTGCCAGGAAGGAGAGCACACCGAGGCCAAATGCCACTGCCAGCCGTGGTTGAATTTGTTTACTCCAGATAAGTAGAGACATCCTTGCCATCACAGTGACTGAACGCTGAGGAGATGATTTTGGCTCAGTTTATCTGGAGGAGGAGCGATGTCTGCGCATCCAGGGCTCATTGTGCACGTACACACAGGCACGAGGCTCTAATTAAAGTTTTACTTGGGTTACATTGATGACATTAACCCTTTAGGAGCTGAAACTGAGCCTCCTTGTTGGCACCGATACTCTCGCCCACCTGTGGCGACTGGTCTGCAGGCCGAGCTGATGCCAACTTCCTCCATCTTTACACATTTATAACAGTTTTTGGACAAAGATCTTTTTTTCCCCTCATGTATTAATTCCCTGATTAAATACACACAAAAGATCTGAACGTACTACAGTTGAGTCTGAAAAGATTTACTTTACCACGCCTGAAACATTGAGTTCTTGCTTTTCCCTGAATTCATAGTACAAGTTGGCCTCGAGGGGATAAGTCACCCTGTACTGGGAGCTGACGGGGGGGGTTAAGCATCTTGCTCAAGGCTACTTCATCAGAACCTCCCCGACGTGGGAGACCTAAGCACAAAAACATACAAATGTGTTGGCAGACACTGACCCTGACCCCTTTTTTTCGTGACAGATCCTCAGGACATCGTTCATGTTAATAACCGACCATGGCTGCGACATGAATGTTAGGGGACAAGGATCTCCCAAGCTATTATACTTTAATATCTGGGTAACAAGTCCGTGTCAGTGCACGACACTCATCAGCCATCGCTCACTTTCATCTGACTGCGCCACTGTCACTGAATTTGCCTTAAGGAGTAAAATCAGGCCGAGTGAAGATCCTGACTGCAGGCAGGGCCAAGGTTTATCCAGCGACAGCACTCAGAGACAGAGTTGAAACAGAGTTCAGCCCGAAATTCATTAAAATACTTCACATAGAGCCACCAAGTGTCACTAGATTAATAGGTGAGAGTCAGGAGGTAAATGGGTAACAGAGGGGGGCAGTGATCTTAATTTTAGTCGTGTCTGAGGATGGCAACGTCACACATGTAGAGATGTCTATCTCTACATCTGCTGGATGGATTGAAATTTAACACCGACATTCATGTCCCTCTCAGGATGAATTATAACAACGCTGATGATCACTTTTCATCTATCACCATCATCAGGTTGAAATTTCAATCTGGCTACTACTTTACTTGCAAAACTAATGGCTTACCCATCAGGAGTTCTTACTTTTCAGTGGCTATTAGCAGTTGTTGGCGCTCCGATGTGCTGGTTGGTTTAAATGGCAGCCTTTAACGCCGTTAAATATCGTCATGTTAGCATTGTGTTAGCATTTAGCGTACTGTTTAGCCTCGCAGTCACTAGCATTGCCTCTTCCTCATCCCACAATTATTAGAATGAATTTTTTTAGGTGACTGAATCACTAATCTACACCTTCATAAGGCCGGCGACTTGTTTGGACAAAGTGTGCCTCTTCGGAGAACTATATAAGCCTCTGAGGAGATCATTTTGGTGGCTCAAGATGATTCAACTGAACCTTTAAGAGGAAAAACAGTTTCATACTTCCAGTAAAAAAAATTCTGCAGCTCAACCAAACCCAATAATTTTCTTTTTTTTTTTTTTTTTTTTTGAAACATCTCCAGGCTCTCTCTTTTTGTTTGAAGAGTCTTTTCCGTGAGCCCTCTTTTATTGAGAGTTGTGGATTGGACTGTTGTTTTGTTTAGCGTTTAGAGTTCAAGACATGCCCCAGACCAGGAGATGTAACCGAGACACAAAGACACGGAGGCGGCGAGTCCAACATTAAGCTGTCAACATTAAGAATTGATTCAGAGTTGCAGCCAAATCCAGCAGATGGTGGGTGAATGTAAACGGAACCGAGCAATCAAATCTCTCACAAAACTCTTCAAGGATGCAGAGAAAGGGAGGAAAGAAGAGACTGAAAAGGCCAAAAGAGAGCTGGAGAGCCGCGATGGAAACACAAGGGAGTGAAAGGAGAACAAAAAGAGCCCCGTTACGGCAATATGTTCTCGCCTGCAGTTACACTTGTTCCAATACAACTTTAATCATCCGATCACGCTCGCCATGTCAACTGACAGGTCCTGCTTGTGCAAAAATTGCATTTTGCGCTCACTGTTATTGGATCTAAAAACCCATAAATGAAAGAATGAACAATGAGCGAACAAGCAAAAAGACCGAAGAGAGACAGGACACAAAGAAACTAACACATTTAAATAGCCTCAGGATAGGCAACATTGAGGCCAAGTTTGGACACACATGAATACAGTCTTAGTGTAAGTAAATCCATAAACAGAAATGTCTGATTCAGGACTGGCTAAAGAAAAAACAATCACACATTCTCCGAGCTGAGAACTCCAGAAATACATGGCTGCCTGTCGGAAGCAAATTCTTCAGGCGCCTCGCAGGCCGGGCGCCAAGTGTATACACCAACTTAGCGAACTGTCCTACATCACGTTAAAGACAACACAGCGCTCTGTTTACATTTGCCAACATCAAGATGCCAATCGGGTAAAGTCTCTTCTCGTTCAGGGCTATGTATGGCTTCTGTTATAAAAGGAGATAAGGTAAATACGCCTGCACATTCCGCAAGATGGAAAAAAAATATTTCATTTGTTTTGACTTCTCCTCACATACATGCATAAAAGGGCTGACCTGGTATCCGGCCAGTTCATTATTGTTTAAAGTTATTACTATTTATGGTTCGCAATAACCATTTATTGTATGTTAGCATTCATGGTTGAGGCCTATCTTTCCAAATTCTAAATGTTTTTATCAGCAGTGGCGGAGTTTGCTATCCCTGCAGATGCCTGTCTGAGCATGAGGTATTTACTGGTGCATTTATTTGATTGATAACAGCCTCTAATTGAGAGTTAGTCTTAGCGACTGCTAATGACACAGCAAATACAACGTCGTGCTGATAGTGCATCACCTTAAAACCTGGAGAAATTACAAAACAAAGATTGGCTTTAGTTCAAAGTCAGCAACAGGAAAAGAGAGACAACAATCTTTGTGTTTTCCCTAAATTTGTGGAAGATTTAGATGCACACGTATTCAGTGGGGAAGTTTTGAGGTCCTTCCCAAAGGAAATTTTACACTTTTCCAATTAAGAAAAATATGTAATTACACATCATTCTTATTTGTTATTACTGCATTTGCGTAAGATTTTATAAAAAAAAAAAAAAAAAATTAAAAGCTAGAGCAGATAATAAACAAACAACACCCAAAAAGCCTAAAGACAAAATCAGCCAGAGATGTGCAGTATGGAACAGCTACAATCATTAGATCTGAGGAAAAGTCATTTCGTTAATTTGATCCTTTCCAGAGTGACTCGGCTGAGATGGTACCCAAAACCGCTTGGGGTGCTGCGCCTTCAGCCTTTTAGTTGTGGGAAAACCCTGTTTGTGTAAAGGAGTAATAAAAACATGTTTTATCCAGAGCTGCACGTGCCGGGCACGTTAATCTCCACAATAAGATAACTAACTTTGCTTTCCTTACTGACGAGGCCACAGTGTGACTAGTTTTTCTTCCACCTTATCAAAACTGTAAATTAGAATGTAAATAACAGCGTTAAACTAATGACTAAACACAGTTATTGAACACAAATGCTTCATCTATTTTGATCATAGTAGCACTAGACGGGGAGTTTGTACCTGAGGGGTCGTGACTGCTCGTGTAGTCCCATGCCGAACTGGAGACAGGAGCTGAGATGAAATCCAGAAACAGTCGCACAGTGCCAGCCGCGGAGGCTTCTGCTGCTGCCGCTGCCGCTGCTGCTGCTGCCGCCGCTGCCGCTGCCGTCCCCTACGGCCTGAGCATGCAGTCACTAAGTCATTATCATTCTCCGAACAAACATGCTCCTCATCTGACTTAATCTGTATGTAAACGGTCTGTCTTGAGGCTTCTTAAGGGAGGGGGGGGGAAAGAAAAAAGGCTCAGTTCCCTCGACTTTCCGCTGCATTCAAGATAGTCCCGTGGAACAGAGGCCCAAACCAATAACAAACCCAGAAAGAGGAGAAAACAGAAACAGCACAAGGCTATTTAAAGTTGGGCCTTGAGCACTTCTGTCAAGTGAATCTGTTTTTTCCTTTCTTTTTTTGTTTCAGACGTAGGGTCTCGAAGTGTTAGCCCGTAAGGCTATCGTCAAGGCTACACTAGTAGCACGAGAGCATCTGTGCCCGCCGACGGGCTTTTTCCTACCCATCACACCATGGTGGGCTTTGGTTCAGATGATCCCGAGGCCTTGTGGTCATGGAAACCCACTCATGTATGAATGTTACTTTGTTTAAATATGACTCCAGAAGAAGAGACAAGAGAGGAAAGGACAGGGCAGGACTGTCCTGGGAGACACATCACGTGTCGGTGATGTAACAGGAAAGAAAAAAGGACTTGTCGCTTTGGCGTTTTGGTGGCCAAAAATTATGAAAACATGAGGAAGCTGACAGGTTGGGCAGGGGGGCTTTCCTCAGTCTGCTGCTAATAAAGCATTATTGTACTTCTGGACTGCAATGAAATGGTGAAAATTAATCAAAAACAAACCCTGAGGATTAAAAAAACCAAATAATCTGAGCAAGACATTACGTCAAGAAGAGATCTCATGAACAGATTTCCAGAAGATAATCCCAATTACGTTTGATTTTAATGTTTAATTTACTGTTTAATTTTCTTTCACATATATAACAAATGCATCACAGTAACATTGAAAAGCTGGAAAATTAATTTTCTTTTCATCAACTGGTAGATTTCTTGACTTAAAAAGGGTCTGATGTTGAAAAATGGAATATTTTATCAACTAACGAGTAATTAAGTCACCAAATATCCTTGAGGAAGTTTATTTGGGATTAAACTTGCTTTCTTAAAGTTAAAATTAGTAAAAAAAAAAAAAAAATCCAAGGACAAACAGGCCTTCTGTTTTCACTTACAGTAGTGATGAGCCACAGTCTGTAAAACACTACTCGACATGGATACATGTCATAAATTGATCTAATATTAGATAGATAGCACCTCCCATTATGGTCATTTTGCACATGGATAACAGATATAACCTTAATCCAGCCTCTGCTCGCAACATATCTTGAAAAGCTTCTGTATTTCTGAAGCTGCGGCGACGCTCCAGTTGCATGTGATCAAAGCTACAGTATGAGGTCTCCACAGGAGGCTGTAAGAACACTGAGCACGACCCCAGAGCATCTCAGTGTCTGGAGGGACACGTTGCACATGGAACAGCGGCTACAAATAACGCACCGTTAGCTCGTCTCTTTCTAGCGTTTTATTATTAGTGGAACCACTTGTAGTGGCTCGATTGAGTGAAATTAATTTCCAAGGCGGGTAAAGAGCCACAGAGACCGAGAGGGTTTAAACGTTAAGATGAAAATCAATATTGTCATTAGCGAAGGTGGACGTAAAATGAGCCCCGAGATGAACGCCTCGAAGGCAAAAGCGGACGGTCGAACTCTTTTGTCGCGAGTACAACACTCAGCTCCTTGACACGGTAACGGAGCCGGTGACCTTTAGGAGGAGGGTGAGTTCAGGTATGTTGGGCCGGCATCAGAAAAAATACCTCGCTGTGGGAGTACGGGACCAAAGTCACATTACATAATTGCTAAAGGAAAGTAATAGAGACAGCAACAACAAAAAAGATCTGAGGGGAGAAGAGGAGTGGATGTCCTGTGCAGCTTTACCTCAGACATGCGAGGAGGAAAACGGAGTGATCGATGATGATGATGATGATGATGATGATGATGATGATGATGATGATGATGCATCGTACCTTTGCAAAGGCTGACCTTTAAACCTCAAAGATCAAGCGTCATGCTCAGATTGAACAAAATTTAGGCTACAATTTATAAAAATGGTTTTGTTGTATAACGTTTTCACAAATTTAGTGAATTATTGGACATGTATATATATATAGAGAGAGAGAGAGAGAGCGAGATGAATGTGTTTCTAAATATTTTGATGAAGTAATGGCCAGGTTGATGAACTCACTAGACAAATGCAACATTTCAAAAAGGAAGAGACGATCCATAAATGAAGTTTTGTAGCCTACTGTTGATAAACTGAGGAAAACATTTAAGAATTAAACATATATTCATGCTAATATACGATTAGAATCGAATATATACCGTAAAGTAACCTGACACATATTTAAGGTTTAGAAAAATATTAAATCCGGTTAAAACCTTTTTGAAATATGACGTTAGGGTTAAAAAAAAAACAAAAAAAACAACTACACTGATGCAATTATATCCTTAAAAAAATAATAATAATAATTTCAGAATTGCTTCGTGTCCACTTCAACAAAATGGTGAGGGATGATTTGCAAAGATATCGTACACACTTAATAGTTTGAGGTTCTGATGAATGTATCACAGACATGGTGATTTAAAAAAAAAAAATAATGACAAGAACACGATTACAAAATAGAATTACAAAAACTTTCCTGATGTGGCTGAATTCAACCTCTGGCTCAAAGAGGGGCAGGGAGGGGTGAAAGAGGCCGCGGGGTGGAGGGGGGGGGGTCGTCAGCACTGACGAAATGGGAGTAATATGTTCATTTGGTTATTGTTATGATGAATCATTACTACATGCAGACAGTAGAACATCTCATTTAAATTTCGGACTTCACGCAATCCTCGCTGTCCTCAGATGGGTTATTTCGTTGTTGTTTTTTTTTCTGCTCTGTGGTCAAACTTTCCTCACATTTCGGTCTGTTTTTGTGCACCCGAGAGTGTGTGTGTGTGTGTGTGTGTGTGTGTGTGTGTGTGTCTGTGCGTGTGTGTGTGCGCTTATGTGTGTGTGCGCCTCAGTGTGTGGTGGAGTGTGCCAGGCAAGGCGGTGACAGGGTGTCGGCCTCGGTCTGTGAACCTGGCTGCTCTGTTCAGCTCCGCCTGTGACGGAGAGCGAGGGGGACATCGCCCGGCCGTGGCTGCCCCAGCTGGGCCAATCAGGCGTGAGCGCTCACGGTCGGATCAGCGCATGCCTTCCGCCATGTGCAGCGCTGTGGCACAGATCCCCTTATGGATTCTAATATGTTCTCCACAGTGGCAGCGGCACTCTGCTGATCACTCGTGTGTGTGTGTGTGTGTGTGTGTGTGTGTGTGTGTGTGTGTGTGTGTGTGTGTGTGTGTGTGTGTGTGTGTGTGTGTGTGTGTGTGTGTGTCAGCTCAGATAATGAAGGTGACTCTGCGCGTTCCATGAGAATACGAGTGTCCTCCTTGACTGCACCTGTGCTGATAGTGTTTCACAGGGTTACACAGAGTCACACGGCTGAACAACAGGCTCCGCTAACTTTGTGCGTGCTCGTGAAAACTTTCAACTTTCAACCGCTGCGGGGCTCGATAACTGAGACAAGTCACTGTATTTGGGCCAGACGATTATTATTATTTTTTTTTATTATAAATGATCCAAAAATCACACAAGTAGTAAGTGTTCTCACCAGGCTGGTAAAAACGTAGTCTCATTAAAACTCTCCCATCTGATTAATAAAGTTTGGATAACTTTAGCAGCTCTGGGAAGTTGACCCGCTGCGCATGCAACTTTTAAATCTCTGCAGTGTAAAAGTTTGCTCACGGAGACAAAATCTCCCCCCCAAAAAAACATAAATTAAAAGGAACTAAGACGTTATTTAAACTTTCACAGATTGTTGTGTTTGAGGTCGTCATTACTGACACCAGCCCCTGAAGCCCGGAGCATTCTTTTCCGTCTCAAAAAAACATCACCAAATTTAGTCAATAATGGCTCCACAGCTGTGAGGCCAGAATGAGCAACACTGGCCCTTTATGGATAAGAGACACTTGGGAGAATTTTAAATACAATAAGTCTCTCTGAGACGTTGAGTCAGTGACACTGTGAGCCTGTTCTCAAAATGTTCAACTGCAAGTCACACTTACATCTGTGAGAGGAGGTCGGGGGGGGGGGGGGGGAGAGACAGATGAGGGGAGGAACAATAACAATCACCCGCCGGGGGGAAACGGAAATATAAGCACAAGTATGTAATTCTGTTATCCAGAGTACTTTTAACAAAACCACCAAAGACAACAGAAAACGAGCTTCTATGAACAACAACAACAAAAAGAAGCCGATTTATGTTTTTAACAGCTCGATAGAAGAAAAAAAAACTACAAACATCCCTCTCTCCAACAGGAAGTTGAACACACACAGCTTGAAAGTGGCTTCGTTCAAAGTCTTTATACTCGACCCGGATGAGGTCAGGAGGGCAGAGCGAAGAAATTCACGTGGTTCCGCTGCCATAACATTCATCCATATGAAACGCTGTGGGACTGGATGGCCTCCTCGCTGAACGCGCCTGGAAAGATGGTGTCAGGTTGTGCTTTAATTACAGATGCAGCCTGGGTCAAAGTTCAAAATGTGACTCATCTCTCTGGTCTTACTTGTTGCCTGTCATGTCCAGCTCAGCCACTCAGGCCTTGTTCCAAGTTTTACTCCACCTCTCATTGCCTGCCTGACTCCACCATTTAGCCGGCCTCAGTCATCTCCACGAGCCTTCAGTAAATTGCCCTAAAAACAGCTGTTTCCGTCTCCGTGTTCTGCTTTTGGGGTTGAAACTTTGAACAACCATTAACATGGAAAATGAACGTGCAGCTACTTGATGATTCTTCAATTCTGCTCAATGAAGAATCACAAACATTTGTCTCAATTGAAGATGTAAATAATTCAGATATTTAGGAGGTGCTGATTGGGCCTGAGGATTGATGACTGGAGCAGCATGGTCAAACTAATGTTTTGAACGAATCCAAGTTAGGAACGCTAAGAGAGGAAGCAGAGCGACCACGAATGAAACGGAAACAACAGGTAAGCGGAGCACACCGTCAGCAGTGTAGAAGAACGCTGCCTCATCGCTGCCGACCGTGCCAGAAATAAACGTAAACCGGCGAGAGACAAAGGTTGTGTCATTGGGAGAGTGACAGTGAATGAAAGGCATCTCTCTGCCCTCATCCCTTGTCACGTTGTGGCTCCGCCCCTCCGGTGACCCGGGGGAAGTGGCATGAGACCTGTCACCCCGAATCACAGCTCGGGCCACGATATGTAAATGTGTCAGCATGCACAGCTTCACGAGTCTGACATATCAGTCTGAATATGCATGTGCGACGCTGACTGGAGCGTAAACATCTCGGTACGTGCGGGCCTCGGTGCATCTGCATGTGTGTGTTTTTCCAGGCGCGCAGCACGTATGTCTGCGCTGATCCCGGTATGTAATAGTGACATTCCCCGCTGGGAAGGAGCCTCACGACTGTTTTCATTTGTGAGACTGCCCATATCTCCTCACGGATACGGGCTATGTGAAGGTGGCATCTGATTTCATCCACACTCTGTGGGGGGTCTCTCTGTCTGGCTCTGTAACTACACGTGTACCACCCATGTTCGCACATTATGCAAGGACGGATTCACTGCTTCTCTTCGTTTCATATCACTGTATGTTATTGGTACTTATTAGTCTTTTTTTTTTTTATTTTTTAAAGATGCAGATTTACAGACGTGGCTTTGGGAGCTGATGATGTGAATGTGTTGTTTATTTAGAGAAATGCTAACAAGTTGTTATTAGTTTATTTTAGATTCATATTTATTGTAGAGTTAGTGTCATAATTTCATATAATATGGCGGAAGGATTCAATTGCAAAATGTAAACATGACTAAAGTCCCGCTCCGATCAAATATGTTTCTTCTTGAGTTTAAAACTAGACGCCTGTTTTCACATTCGTCTGTGCTATTTGAAAATTTGAATTGAAAGGGTGGACCGACGAGCATGATTTCACAACTTTCAGCCTCCAGTGAACATACACTCAGAAACATAAAAATAAAAAAAAAATCAGAAAGCTTTGCAGTGTTTCAAAGCAGCTTTGAACTTTTGCGAAAATCAGCAGTGATGTGTCACCACCGATGATCGCCTCGTATTTACTGTATTTATTATTTTAATGATCTCATACTGATGGATTTGTTTATCGTGCTGTTTATATGGTGCATTTGCTGTTTTGTGGTATTTTTTTTTTTTTTGTCCATCCACACAGAGACACCAGATTCAAATGACTTACTAGCTAACACGGGCACAATTACTATTAGATGTGAGCTATCCCTGCAAAAATAAACAATAAAATACATCATAAATATCAACTTTAAAGTGGAATATGAGACATCTTGTGTCCACCAGATAAGCTTTAAAAATGTTTGAATATTTGCATATTCATGAATTTTTCCAACGAGTGGGAACGAGTAGATGTCTTCATAAGGAATATTTTAAGTTAATATTTTTGGTGCCGAATATGACAAGTGATCCTTTAAAGTAGAGTACTTTATATACATCTCAAAACATGTGTGACGGGGATCTTTAAGTGTAAAATAGTGCTGTAACAAGCATATAATCAGTTCATCTATTTTTTTTTTTGTGAATGTATTCTGTACAAGAAAACATCAGAAAATGGTAAAAAAAGAAAAGAAAAAAAAAGTCAAATGTATTCCGATACAAAACAGGAAAAAAGCAGTACATTTTGAGAAGCAGGAAGTTGGAGATGATATTTGCATGATGAAGTTACAATGATTAATCACTTATCAAAAGTGTTTCCACTTGATTTCTTTTGACAGACCCATTTATCAATGAACTAATTATGTCATCTACGTGGAAAATCAGATGGTGTACACCTTGAATTATTCTTACACGTGTGCAAATACAACATTGCAGAATAGAAAGGAAGGACACGGCACTACTGCATTGCAGTTACTTTTGAAATGTGCACACGTGTGTTGCACAACTACCACATGCCGCAGCAGTGCTACACGGCTGACAGGAATCATGGTGTTCAGGATTCCCTTTTGTCAGACAAAATCAGACACTTCCGTTTTTTGGGGTGTTTTTTTTTTTTTTGCCCTTAAAGACTCGGAGATCTGCCGCAGCGTCACGGCGACACGTGCGCCGACACAACTGGAAACGCGCCTGTTTCGCAAAGGGTCAGGGCCGACTGCAGGGCTCGTTTTCCCGAGGAGTCATCGTGAGTCACAGGGAGCACGGCACAACCCTCCCCGCCGCTCGTCGTCGTCTAATATTCGAGGTCTCCCCTAAAATATCAGTCGTTTTAGACACGAAGCGTGCCGAGCTGCTCTCTGCACACGCACACAGTCATCTGGCATGCATTCAACAATGAGCTCATCAACCGACTAAAATTAGGGAAACACACGAAGGTCAAAATCTTTATCATGTACGGTTCCCGCTGAGCGGCTGATGATTTCTGACAATTTAATTAGAAAACCAGTTTAAATCTTTACAATTATCTAAAGACACCCGGGCACATCTCTGTGGCCAATTATTTTCATATCAACGTTACGGAACAAATTTCGCTATATTCATTCAATCTTCGAGATGAAACTATTCTCCCAGAAAATTACCATTTGCTCATTCCGGAAATAGATCGGCCACATCATCCAAATCCATAAATCACATCCCCACTGTACTTTTCCAATGGCTCCCGCCGGTCCGGCTGAAAGTTCTCACTTTAAATTAAAGGAGCAAATGCACACTTTAGAGAGCAAAAGTGGGCGTACGGCGATAAAACGCACGCTCTGCTGTATCTACCGTTTACATTCGGTGACCTCTTGCAATTCTAATCACCTGGTAATTACAAAGAGAGCAAAGCACTTTCCCTTCTGCTCCTGCTTTTAAAGTCGTTTACAGGAACTGGCAAGCAGAAAATGCGGAGCAGAGTACACAGTGTCAAGCGGAGGGAATCCAGACTAGTTGGCAGGCATAAAGACACAGTTTTCCCTCGGTGTGCTGCTCTCTGAGGATTAAGCCTGGCAGCGCGCTCACGTCTGCTAAACAAGATACTGGATAAACATAATACCTTGATATTTCATGTTGCGCGCAGCAGCGTAAGGAGACGCTGCAGAGGTGGAAGGACCTCCCAACATCTGCACACACCTCCTCTCCACCACTGGAGCCCCCCCCTCCAACTCCCCCCACCCCACCCCACCCCCAGTCAATCACATAATACTTCTTGAGATGCCCAACATGTTGATGGCTTGTGCTGCAAAAACACCTGCCTCCAATATGCAAGTGGGTATATGTTTTTTTTTTTTTTTTATGTAGTGGCTAAAAGCATAAAATTTACCTCTTACTGTACTGGCTCCACATCACACATTCTGAAGGCAAGAACTGGGAAAAACAGGAAGTGAATTACTCCATTTATTCAAAATAGCTGCCCATAAAGCATGTAATTGACTTAAACACATCCCGCAGACATTTCACTTGACAATTATCATAATTGCAAACGGCTGATTTAATTGCAAGTGATTAACATAGAAACATTGAAAGAACAGCACAAGGGTGGATAATTTGATACACATCATATTCCAGCGATGTTTAGAGATGAAAAGGAGGTTTTATGGTGGAAATTAAAAGAGGGAGGGTTTCTAAACTGCCTGATTGTATGGCTGGCGCATTCACTGCATTGTGTACATCTTCGCTGGGAGTGGCAGAGCTTTTCATGCTGCTGTTATCTTGACGTTAAATGTGACATCATTTTTTTTTTTTTTGCAGTTTCGTGCTGGTGTTGCAGTACGAACCATGAAGCTGCATGTAAGAACACGAGGCTCTTAGTGTTCTTCAAAAGTCTTTGAGAGGTTGCGAGGAAATCTAATGCGTCCTCAGTTTAATATAACGTCACTGATTATACCCCCCCCCCCCCCCCGGGGGGAGTATTATTCTGGCTTTTCACTGTAAATTGAAATTCCACAATAAATGGCAGTATTGATTTTCCATATATAATGATTCATTATGGATTCAATAGCAGGGCATTTAAGCCAAAGTATCTTGAAGCTCTGTATTGAGTGGAGCCCCAGGGATAAGCTGATGGCTAATATTTGAACAAAAGAAACAGGTGCCCTTTATGCTGTATGATCATTTTGAATGGTGCTTTTTGATTCATTGAAAAGATACTAACATGCTGAAGATTTTGCTTAACAGAGGTGGAGAGTGAATTTTCCTCTCGTACTCTGCTGGTTTTATGTTCTTGTACTTTCAATGAAGATTTTATGCTACAGTCACAAATGGAGAACACTAATCTTAACTCAATGGCATTTGTTTGATGGCTTCATTGCCTTTTCAATATTTTACATATGAAACACACGGAAAGTCTATAAAATGTGATTTTTTTTTTAAAAACAACAGAATATCCCTTTTTTTTTTTCAATTACCTCCACATCTAATACTACTACGGCAGTAAAATGCGACTTACACGTAAATGCATTCACACAATAATAAGATTAAAAGCCAGGGGCCATTATCCGGAATTATTCGAGATGTTTCTTTTCCTGTTTTAAGTAGATTTTCACTCGTATACTTTTTAAAATGTTGATATTTTGAATGTAAGCAAAGGCTTTGGATATTCCTTCACTGGTGGTGCTTTTTGCTCTTTTTAGCAGGTAAAGTTTTGCGGTATGTGCACTAAATTCCAGGTTTTATTAATGCAATTTGAAAATCAAGACACGAACTTGCAGCATCGATAGCCAGCTTCGTCAGTGTTGCTATTCCTGACATCATTTTTTTTGGTTACGTTTCCTCCCATAGACTGCACTTGTAAATTTCTTGAGACCACTGAAGAAACACAGCTGCCAAATTTCCTGTTTTTACAGATACATATAAATCAACTTACCAGACAGCTAAGAGGCTATGTGACATATCTCAAGCTTTTCTAGGACGTCTTCTGATCATTTAATAAAAATCCATGCACTATTTATCACTTATATCTGCCAGGTCATGAGTCTTTTTTTTTTTTGGTAGCAGTGTCTCCAGTGGTGAAACTAATAGCCCCCCCCTCTCTCCCTCCCCCCAAAAAAAAGCTGTATTTTAAATTTAAAAAAGAAAAAGAGGAGAGGAGCACATTTGTCATGATACTAAGTGATGGGGCATTTCCTTTGTGCCAACCAGAAGCTGCCGCTCATCTCTCTCTCTCAGTGCTGGAGTGCACCGAGGTCGACTTCCCCTCCTCCCATATTGATACGAGTTCCTCCCTCCGATGCACAGGGAGTGAAATAATGTGCAGGGTGGGGTGGCGGGTTGATGTAAAAGGGTAGAAACAGGGTGGGAGGAGTGTTAGACAGCAGAGATGGACTGCCTCGCAGGATACTTAAACATACAGAAGATGTTAAATAAATCTATAGCATGAAAGGCTGTGAAATGCCAAAACTGCATTTAGTTGATGGGAGGAAAGAGGAAGGAATGGAGGGCGAATAGAGGTTGATATGCTTCTACTGGCAGCTCACCAGAGAGTAAATTCGGAACAAATACATAGCATTCATGTGTTCTGTAGAGAACGAGCATCACTCACTAGGCACTAAGCTCTTTCAATTGGAAATATCCTAAATCCATCCCAATGATATAGCAAGGATTTTCTGAAGCACAGGGGAGAAACTCATCATGGTGGACCTTATTTGTGCCGCGGCTGGTTTGGCACTGACAAATGCTCCACATGGAAACCAGGGTGGCATATTTCAAAAGACATCCAGCACAATGAAACGGTTCGTCATCGTGGTGAATAACGCCGGGTGCTGGCTGCTCGGCAGGTTCTCCCATTTAAGCTACTGGGGCCGTTTCTTTTGATTTACTGGCTTCTGAAAACATCAGATACTCACTAAATCAGGGAATATATGTGTGGAGGGACTGTCAATTAGTATGTCGTAAAAGATGAGCAACAGTAAAGGACCATGGGTAAAAACACAAGCCCTAATGGGTAAATAGAATCTTCAGAGTCTTTTTTTATATGGACGGTTACACAACATATGGCAATATTAAAAAAGAAATTAAGCCTAATTAATCAATTATTTGTACCTGTAATGTTATTGTTATATTCTTTTGGCAAATAACTGGTTTGAGAGCATTCATTAAGCAATGATGATGCTTTAAGCACTGCAGCTGCAATTAGCATTTGTGTCATCCCAATTTAAATAATTCAGCACTGTGGTTTTTGATCATGTTTGCCGGGATGCTGTTTCTCAAGTCAAAATCAATGCAAAAGCCCTGAAACTATAACTGCATCACAGGGAGAGCTTTTCATCGTTTGTAAAATATATTCATTATTAATTAATCTCAAGAGTTTACCAATAAAGTCGGCATGCGTTTCCACTAATCCGAACTGCTCCTGCAGGGTTTAACCAAACCCTGAGGAGAATCCCTGCACCGCCCATCAACACCATGTTCCTGCTGAAATGGTTTGAGAACAAAAGATTTTGAGACACTCAGAACCTGAGCAGCGTGGATTTTGGGTTTTGAAACTGTATTCGCTGTCAAACTAGATGAGGAGATAAAATGACTCAAAAAAAATGAGCAGATAATGTCAATTAGACGCCGCTGTCTCAAGCTCCTTCCCAGAGGCACACTTGTTCTGAGAAGTTGATCTCTTGTTGCTCGCTGCTTGGCCTTGACCAGCGTCTTACACATGCAAAGGAATTGGGAGAAGATTCAGCTCAAAATTAAAACAGAAATGAACCATAGAGATTCAACCTTTTACTGTGCGTTATGGTGCCAAATGGTGCGTCTATGACCCTTCCGCCACCCACCCCCTCCCCCAACCCCCCACCACCACCACGTTCACTCTTACCAGGGCTTCTAGGCTACCGGGTTATTAGCCACATTAGGAACAAAGATGGAAATAAATAGCATCACAATAATGTAAATAAACAGAAAATTCTTACCGCTATGCGAGTCTGTGAAGATGCTTAAAGATGTAAGATGATCCTTTTGTTGGGAAGGGATGGTCGCTTTTGGACTTGCTGAGGTCCAAACTTGAATCCCGCCGATGAATATCTGCTCCACTACTCGGGAGGAACCAGCAGGATGGTCCACTGATGTGTTGTGATGAATTCTTTTTTTTTTATTATTATTATTTTTTTTTATCTCATCTCATAGCATCACTACGAGTTGTGTGAGCAGTCTTTGTCCATGTCAGCCACACTATTCTGTCTTCGGTCGAGCTACGTCGATTCAACTATGTGGTCTGCTGCGTAAAACCGGTGCCAAAATTCCTGCGGGCCCATTCCGTTACAGCGATGCTAGACAATAGTCTGGTCATTTTGGCACGGACCGAACCTACTCCAGCGCCGGGGACAGTTGCATCAGGTGATTACAACCAAATCTTGAGAGCGAGTTTGTCCACATCGGTGACCGGCTCGAAAATCCGGTGCTAAATATTTCAGTCGCTTACACGTGCCAGTTGGCTCCTGCGTTGTCTTTCGGGTTCCTCATCTCGGTCTTGTTCGCGGGAGGAGCGGACAGCTGAGTTGCGGATCTGTTGATCACTGGAGGTCCACCTCCATGCAGCGGTGGTGTCCTCGTCTCGCGTTTATCGGGACCGGGCTCCTCGCCGTGTGCCACATCCAGTCTGACACTGGCTGAACGGGGGTGGTGGTGGTGGTGGTGGTGGGGGGTAGAGGGGGGATCTCGGTGAGTGACAGCTGGATTCTGTGAGTGAAAGCTTGGCGACCCGTCTTTGCAGGAGAGCAGTAAAGCGGGATGTTGCGCGTACGCGTCTATGGTAGTGCGCGCCCCCGACAGGTCACATATTTCGGGTCTATTAACATCTGCCTAAAAGAAAAGGGCAGTTCAGCCGAATTTTTTTTTTTAACAAAGCTTCGGTGTGCATTTCTTCCGTGTTTCGCGCAGCCTATCAGAAATCACTATCCCTACCGAAAGCCTGTTATGTTCGTGCTGCACTACGATGGCATATCCTCGGGTACTTAACAGGATTGTTGCTATGGTAACATTTGAGTATAATGGTCACATACATTTATACAATGAAATAACGTGTGTAGTATTTCATAAAAATCAGAATTACATTGATTTGCGTTTTAAGCATGTGGTGAATTTACAGCTTCACGTGTTTATCCTCAATTATACATTGATGACCAAGTTCACGGTACAATTTGAGATATCTACAAGAGGCTTTTTTTTTTTTTTTTATTTATTTATTTTTATACAAAGAAAGTAGGGGCAAGCAAGGAAATTGTATTTCTATCGAGGCTTTTGAATGGAAAGGCAATTTGTACCAGCAATAAATTGGAAAGCAAATATAAATTGAACTAGAATGATTCCCTTGCTGTGGTTATATGCCTCTGCCGACCAGTTCAATTACATTCACATCCACGGTTTGTTGATATAGGGGAATATAAATGAAGATGGTTTGTTGAGCTTCGCTCTTCTTGTTCTGCTGCACGTCTGCTCTACCGGTGCGTAAATTTATCGAGAGAAACAAAAACCCGAGTTGAAATTCCCCGGAGGCGTTCACACCTTCGGCCAATAAAGCGGATTTTCATAGAAGACAAAGAGGAAAATGAAAATGCTTCCAATAAGCTGCTCGTAGCTGCTGTACAACTCGTCTTCAACTAGAAAGCACAGAAGATCTAAACGGTCACCACAGTGTCCACATCAGTGTCACCAAATCAGCATCCGACTAAATGTACAAACACAATCTCCCCTTCTGTTCCTCAAGCTATCGTGCCAGAGCAGCGTTTCATGACGTCACAGCGGAGCTGACATTTAACCTTTGCTCTGTTCCATATTTGGGCCGAATTTAGTCCTGATGGGGTGATCAGATCTGGAGGTTTTGTTTTGTGAGGTCGGAGGGAAATTTGAGCGCAGAATTCTTATCAGTTCGTCCTTCAGTCCAAGTGAATGTCCGCGGCCCAAATGTGAAGAAATTCCCTGGAGTGTTTCCTGAGGTATCACGTTCACAGAGGGACGGACGCGAGGTCGCAGTGACCTCGAGCTTTGACCACCAAAACGTAGTCCGTTCACACTCGAGTCGTACGAGACGGTTGTGCCAAATTTGTAAGAAAAGATCGAAAGAATAGGACGGACAACTTCGTAGACGTAATGTCTCCGGTCACGGCTGCCGAGGAGGAATTAAAAACCATGATAAGTTCATGTAAACTGAAGTCCAAATTTGTACAGAATTTACAGAAATGTAAAGTTAAGAGGAGCTTCTTCGATGAACAGAACCGGCTCTGGTCTGTTCTGGTCTACTTGGATTCTCGGTGGCCCCAACGGAGGCAGCGTTAAAGCCCGAATTGCTCCAGTGGAACCCATGAAGCTCGGATAAAGTGAAAATTTGATGAGTCTCATCCGTCGGGACGGAAAATGAAGCCACGCGCTCAAGACGACCCGCAACAACAACAACAACAACAACAACAAAAAAATAACAGATTTGAACCACCACGGCCGCAAACCTTATTCCCAGGAAACGACAAACGGGGAACCTTCACCGGATATTGTCTTTGGTTCCACATCGTCGAAAGGGCTTCCAGCTGAGAAATTAAGAGGAATGATTTGCTTCTTTCCAAAGTGCTTTAACCATTTTGTTACCGGCTCTGTTGTGCCGCTGCGTTCGGGCCCACGTCTGGTCTCCATCTGCATGCGTATTCGCCCCGGAGCGAGGGAACACATATGGCTCATTTGGCAAATCGAAACAGCGAGTCGCTTTGAGTTTGCGGCTCGATTGTTCTAAAAGGGGCTCGCTGACGAAGTCGCTCACGACCCCCTCCCTCGGATTCGGCAGGCCGCCCGTGCGTGAGCCGCCTCAATGGGCGCGCGAGCCGACCTGCGGGACGGCGTAAACCTCTGGATCCAATGATCTCGGTGATTAGGGAATGATTCAGGATGCAGGAGTCACAGTCATGCGGCTTGTGGTTTTCCTTTTGTGTGTGTGTGTGTGTGTGTGTGTGTGTGTGTGTGTGTGTGTGTGTGTGTGTGTGTGTGTGTGTGCGTGCGTGCGTGCGTGCGTGCGTGCGCTCACAGCTTCGACCTTACCGGACCTCGAATTGTCACAGGAGGTACATCAGAACACATTCATCGATCTTTGGCGAATTGAGAAAGTGAGGATACATTGGGGGAGGGTTTCTTTTCCAGAAATGGTTATTTGTTTGTTCCACCGCCGGGCTGAAGGTGACGCCGATCGCCAACGAACAACAAGGCTGCGAACCCACCGTGGTCGATTTCGGACAGGTTTTCAGTTCCGTGTCCAGCTCGGACCCGATTTTTTTTTTGTTGGGTGGTCGTTTCAGGCCTCTTTGTGACCCTTTAGTGTCCCGTCTCCGTCGTTGACGTGGTCACGACATTGTTCGGAGGCTGACTCGACCCTCCGTCGCCTTCATCCAGACCGTAGATCTATTAATAATCAAGCGGCCGTGTCTTTGCTCTAAGTGGACTGTCTGGACTGTCCCTGCCTATGGCGGCCCCATCTTAAGGCTGGACCAGCTCTACAGGGGAAGATTCGCTGATGATGTTAGCAGGAAGAGACAAGTGTGATTGAGTCATGAGACGCGCCGCCGAGCCAGAGAGGTGCTCGGTCGCCGATAAACAGGACGAGATCAAACAGAGGTAAAGAGCAGAGGGCGCGATACGTTGCGGGGAAGGTGGGAGGGGAGAGGGGGGGAGGGGGGAGTGACCGATGAGGTGGTCAAGAGCAGATGGAGCTGCAAAGTAAAAAAAAAAAAAAAAAAAAAAAAAGGCCCGACTTGCAGGAGGGTTAGGTGCCCTCAGCAGGCCCTCGCTACGGTCTATATTTAGCACAGGGACCACAGATTGGAACGAGCGCTCCGGGGCCTCGAGGAGTTCAGAGCGGCGAGAGCTGCCGCCATCCGTCCCCGCGCTCGGGGCCGGGCACGATCTCGGCTCGCGCCGGCACGAAAGGGAGTGCGTCCGAGCGCACGCTTCGCTCGACACATGTGCAGAGTCGATCGCATGCTGTCGCAGCGGATTCCTTCAGAGCCGAGGTGACGGGCGACGGAGCCCGAGAGCGCCTCCGTGTTGATACCTTGATGAGGGGGGGGGGGGTAAAAGGGCCATCGCAGTAAGTAGCCCTCTTCTGATTGGTGCGTTCACGTTGGCAAAATTCTTCCCATTTCTTCAGTTCGCCTTCCCTTAAGCTTTTTGAAAAGGGCAGAGCGTGTCCCCCCCCCTCCATCACCATCTCCCTACGTCTGCTGAGAAAAAAAAAGAAATAAAATAAATCACTTGTCTTGCCGGACAGGATTGACATTAAGTCCAAATGTCAAAAAGCAGCTCCAGCCATTTTTTTGACTCTAACCTCCCCCCCCCACCTCCAGGTCTGTTCGGGGGTCTGTCAGCGGGGTGAGTGATGAAGGACTGAGCTGTTCAGACACCGCAGTCTTCTGAACGTTCGACAAGACAAGAGATTATATCCACTCGATATGCAGCAATTCAGGGTCACGCGGTTGCGTCCCGCGAGCCTGAAAGGCTGAACGCTTCCACCGGTCACCACGGACGAGGCGAGGCGTTGAAAATCACGTCAGTCGGGTTTCACAGCAGATATTTCTGCCTCCGTATGGAACATTGATTGGGGTCGGAGTATTACGACCCTGCCGCGTAACTTCAAGGAACTCGAGAACGAGAGATTTCCTGAAATGTGGAGTTGCAGGCGGGTACTCCGGCGGTACTCTCAGACTGCGGTGCACGTGCGTCGCTGCACACGTTGGCCAGTACGAAAACGTTCCTTCACAAAACGATGCTTGACGTATTTTTTTTTTTTTTTTAATTTTGGGGGAATAATTTCTTATTTTTACCGAATTCTACGAGGAGTTTACCGTTTCAGCGCTCCGACGTCATCGCGGGCCGTAAACTGCAGAATGTCTCGTCCCCACTGCAGATCTCTGCCACAAATATAAGCCGATACGTCGTTATCGCAATCATTTTTGGTCCCCGATATCGTTATTGGCCCCCAGAATCCAGTATGGTTCGGCCTCTGCTGTAAAGCTGCACTTACAATTTTGACCAAGTGCCGACGCGACTGTGAGCCTACAAAACCTGAACAATAAAAAAAACCCAGAAAAAACCTTCACCGACACGAGCCATCGTTAAGTGTTTATTATTTTAAGTGTTTCTTTTTTGGAGATTTTTGGTCAAACTTGCATTCGTGCTGCTTCCGTTTGGAGAAACGTTTTAAACCAAATACCTTCTCCTCGTTCGCCATCTGGTTTTTGAACATTTTACAACACGCGTCGTCAAGACGATATCTTGTGGGCCCCAGTTTGTTATTACACTGTAATTACAGTGATCGTCGCCCTCACGCCAGTTTGTGACCCTTTCGTGATTATTTTCCACCCGAGAAAAATCTAAAAAAAAAAAAAAGGTGTCTTACCGGAGCGACTCCAGAGTCTGTACACGCGCCATCACACCTGGAGGGGTTTTTATTTCCCCCAGAGGAAGACGTAATCAGTTGAGCAGAGGTCGCTTTCAGGATTCTCCAAAGTTTTCCGCCCCGACTCAAAAGAATGAAGAAAGAGCAAACATGGAACTGAATGATGTGCCGCATCACCCCCCCCCCCCATCCACCTCCCCCCCCCCTTTAATTCGGCCATGTGACTTTAACCTTTGCTTCCTCGCCGGCTGCCTGCAGCCCGTCCATCAGTCAGCGCCCACGCGGCGCCCCGAACAGACACATCAATCACTCAAACCATCAGCAAAAAAAAAAAAAGAAGGTCCAACCGAGACGCTCGTCTCGACCCGAAGACGAGAAAAACGGCGTCCGCCGCACTCGCGCTTCCCGCCGAACGGCAACACGCCCGTTTAAATGTACGACTCGGGAGTCGCTGTAAAATGACTGTAAGCGTTGAGAAGCACAACAACAACATCTTTGAATTACACGCATCGTTTATTCAGACATACATCAGATCGAACATCTAAAGTCTTTTTTTTTTTTTTTTTTTTAAACTTCCAAGATAATTTTTCTACAAAAACAATGATAATTTTTACATATAAAAAAAAAAATATAAGAGAAAAACGAGAAGCAACAAACTTCTGTGATGTTTGTTGCTTCCATAACGTCTGTGTATTACCAAGGTTTTCGATCTCCTTTTGTCAGATTATTTTTCGAGCTGATTTCCGTTGGAAAATCAGAGGACAAGTTAATAAACCAGCAGTAGAGATCCAGAATAAACACTCGTGTAAAACCTGGAATTTATTTACGATTATTCTCCAAATATCCTTTAAAAAACAAACAAACAGGATTTGATGTTGATTGACTTGTGGAGGTTTTGGGTTTTTGGCTGCGGCGAATGTTGCGATCTCACATGGGATAGTTAAGCACCACGTCTTGTTTTGCCAGCTCCAACAACATGGGATCGTCGAAGAACTTGCTGATGCTCACGTCTTCGCTCAGACCCTGCAGAGCGTCAAACACAAAACATTAGTTATGCAGAAATAAAGCTAATTTTCACCCCCCAAAAAATAAAAAAAAAATAAACAAGGGCACAAAAAAAAGGCTGACCTTGCGCCTTCGGGTCTTGATCATGAACTCTCGGGCCAGGTGAGGAGCGGGCTGAGGCTCAAGAGGCCGGATCACTATGCTCTTGTCCAGGGGGTCACCGGGGACGATCTGAAAGGAAAACCATACAACTATGACACCCGGGGGGCGGTGGGGGGGGGGCAACAGACGAGTTCTTCCTGTTTGCATACGGCCACGCGGAGTGCGAGAAACAATCTGACAACATGAAACACGTCAAACTCTGAACGTTAACGCGCTGACTGGACATTTCTGATGGGGGGCGGGGGGGGGGGGGGGGGGCGGCCTTCAACCTTTCATTAAATAGCTGATTGAGTTGCAAGTCTGTCCCCGTTGTTACCGAGTCAGGAGCCCGTCCATCAACGTGATGAAAAAAAAAAGAAGCCGCATTGTGCGAGTGTTGTCACTCCTTCGGTTTGCGACCAACACGGCATCGACGCCACGTTAGCAGGCCGAGTGAGAACGGGCGTTCACGGGCTTTTCAAAATGATTCGCTGAAACCATTATCTTAAGGAGCTCACGGCCTGACCTTCACGGAGTGATCTCATTGTCGTGGATATACGATACATTTTGTAAATGCCAAGAACAGGAAGAGAAGACGCGTCGGGAGTGAAAGAAATAGGGTGGAGGGGAGGCTGGATAAGACGATCTCAGCCTCGGGGAAGGATTAAAACTGGAGGAAAGAGAGAGAGAGAGAGGAGGAGGGGGGGGAGAAATCAATGGAGTGGCTGAAGCCCAATCAACAGATGGACAACAGTAACTCAACACTGTGCTGTTACCACGCCAACACAGGCCGTGCATGACCAAACTAACGAGCCAGGCACAATCTAGTTTCTTCAGTTTAATGGGGCGGACAACAGAGTTCGGGGACTCTTGTGTTATTCATATTTTCTAGGGCAGCCGAATCAATATGTGGCAGCAGGACTAATTTCTGTCAGACCAGAGGAGACGAGAAGATCCAGAGTGTCGCCTGGCTCCGGTCGGGCCGCCGTTTAAAAGAGTAATCTGAGGATAGATGGCGGCGGTGATTGGCACCGCATCCCGGGAGAGCACTCCGGGAAAAAGGAGTGCGAGGCCGGCCCCGTGTGGAAATAAATCATGACACTGGGGGTGTGGGGGGTAGGGGGAGTGGGGATGACGGGGCGTCAAAACGACAAATGACATATTTCTGCTGATGTTAACAAAAGCAATTCAGCAGTTATCGCCGGGGGAAATCTGACAACGTGGATGCTTTATATTGAGACAAGTAATTCCCCATTTCAGGGGAAAATCCATGACACAAACACATTAAGGGAACGCATTTTAATATACTGTTGGACCGGAATAATGTGACCGTGACGATGCTGTTGATACAGGTTGTTCTGCAGAGTGTCATCAGTGGGCGTTCATGTAGTTTTCACATCCCCACAGGATCGCTTAAGCAATTACGCATCTTTATTTTTCCACCGTTTGGACAAGCAAGTAAATAAATAATTCATGTCTAGCTTCATGCCAGAAATATTTTCACCTCAAGGGGATAAAACATAAGTTAGGAGGATAAAACGTATTAAATATTTGCACTGAGGAGAACCCCCTTCCTGATTTTGCAGTAAAGTATTAATCCACCCTAAGCGGAGTTAATTTTTACCGACGCAGCTCTGCAGAGTGCCGACACAAACACACGTCAAGACACGGCGGACAGACGACCGCGTTCCACTTTAAATGTAATGACTCGACACTCCGCTTCACTCCGCATCAAAAGCGGCTGAGCCGGAGTGGCAGCCATGTGCACGAGGTCGGTCACTCGGCTGCTCAACTTTCCATCTTTTTTTTTTTTTTTTTTTTTTTGCGCGTGTGAGGAAGTAAAGATGCCACAGTATTAGTGTTCGGGTGACAGAGCAAAAATCCTCATTTATACGCTAAAATCTTTCAAACAATGGTGAATGCCCACAAAGCAATTTAGAAAAATACCAATTTGAATTGTTATAATGTTTTGTTTTGTTTTTGCTCGACAGTGTTGCCATAGTAACAGCTGGATCTCTCCCCCCTCCGGGGCGCGGATCTATAACGATGTATCCGGGAAGCTGTTTTGTTTCTGCACGGCTTCATATCCTCAGTGGACGTGCTTTAGATTTTGTTGACTTGCAGCTTCGGTCATTTGTCTTTGATTGTTGTGTTTCTAGTGTATGTAAACATGATTAAATGTGTTTTTGTTATTGTCAGTTTTGTGTTTGTTGTCGTCATTCCCCACGTTGTCATGCCAACAGACAAAGTGAATACAGTTGGTTGTTTGTCTTAGTTGTTTAAAAACATTCATCCCCATAATTATTTCAGACATTTCTCAGCAGGCAGTTTCAGTTTCAATAAATTTAACAACAGCTGACCTGTAATCCCAGGTTCACATTTTTTAAATATATTACTCTTATTGTATGTATGTATAAAATGTTTACTTGGTTCACTTGTTGTCCAGACAATCAAATATTTAAAAAAAAAGTCTTTCTTTTTCATTTTCAGTAGTTAAAAGTTAATCATATAAATGTTCTGTCACGCCGTCCGATAAATCTCTGGACGTCTTCACGGCTACTTCGAATGTCTTCATTGCATTTGCACCAGATCAGATTTTTCTGGATTTCTTACCTGCCAGTGGTGGAACACGGACAGAGCGAAGGCCTGACCCTGTGTGTGCGTGCGAAGGTCCGTCTCAAAGCCAAAGGAGTCGATGGCAGGGATGAAAGCCTTAATTGTGTAGAGAGGAGAGCCTGGAATAGGTGCGTCCTGGGTGACGTGACCTCTGACAGATGACAAACACAGGACCAATTTAAAAAAAAAAAAAAAAAAAACCCCAAAAACCCCACTCACATATTTCAAAAGGCATCGAGGTGCCTCTGAAGGCTTTAAAACGTTCCCGTAGAATGATTTGATCCTCTGACAAACCTCCTTCGAGCCAGCACCGTGTAGACCGCTGACACACAATCAGCTGGAGCCTGAACCTCCACGAAGTAATATGGCTCCATCAACCTCGGAGTGGCCTGGGACACGAGAGAGACCGTACATTGAAGCAAGGACAAAAGCCTGGAGAAACACTACCGCCGTCACGTGTGCAGCTGACCCGCAGATTCATCATTAAAGCACCGCGAGAGCCAAAGACGACGAGGGAAGAAGCCAGAAATCGTGAAAGAGGAACGTTTTTGGTGCTGCAATTAAAGTGAACGAACGTCAGCAAATTTCAGAAAGTGTAATCACGGTAATGGAGCATTAAAGAAAGTGGGGATCGAAAGGGAAGTCTGGAGGCGCTAATGGCCGACGGGGAAGAGAAGAGTGACCTCACCATGAGGAAAGCGGAGTACACCACCCTCCTGGCCGTGGGGATGACCTGGCCTCCCCCTCGGTGGAGAGGCTCCTGAGCGATGACTGCGTCCAGGATCTTAAACTTCACATTCCTGATGGCTGAGGGGCAAAACCAAAAAAATAAAGACTCAGTTACAACACTGACGAAGGGGGGGGGGGGCGGGGGGAGGGGACACCAAACATTTCATCGAGGAGGAAACACTGGACGAGGTCCGGGGGAAACGGAGGTAAAACTTTGGAGGAGAGGACTTACGCTCGTCACACAGAGGACCTTCCCTGGTGCCCCACTGGAAGCCCTGAACGATGCTGTCTTTGACCGAGCCCAGCAGCGCCTTGTCCACCTACAGATGTTACACACACACACCAATGCAGGATTGGTGAGAACAATGGCATCCGGGATGTTGTTCTCTGATAAGACACTTGGATATCGCTGCAGGGTTTGCATCCTAACTGACGGGTGTAAATAAGGAAATTAGATTTGCGGCGTAACTGTGGATGTACTGGCCCCATAACTTCTTGTTTTTCCATCATTAACTTTCCACTGTACATGTCCAGTGCCATCACGGCCTAGATTGGCGTTTATATAATGTTGTTCACGAGTTAATGAGTTAACGATTCCTATGAACGTGCAGTTCCAGAGCAAAAATGGTTTGCTGATAAATCAATCGACTGAACAATTTGAATCACCGATTTATTCATCGAAGTCATTCAACAAGAAAACAAACAAATTGAAAACCTCGCTTCAGCTCTGGAAATGGATTTTTGTTTTGTTTTTGTGTGTGTCTTTATATCGACCCAACATTTAAGATAATAAAAATGGTTGAACAGAGTCTAAATTGAGACTATAAATGAGCCGTGATTGGCCGGGCTGCTATAAAACTCACCTCAGAGGGCAGCGTGTCGTCTACGAGAATGTTTGGTCCCGTGGTGTCCGGTCCGAAGGCCCAGATGGACCTGGCAGCCAGCAGATCCCAGTCGTACTTTGTCTGGAAAAACTCTCCCAGCTTCTTCCTGTCACGAGAAGAAACAGAGCAGCGACGGGCTTGAAAAGGAGGTTTGGAACGTGTCGTCAGCGGGAACATGAAGGAGACGGGTTGACTGGGACGGGATGGAGGGCAAGGGGGGGGGGGGGTTAATGGAAGACCAGGAGTGGAACCCAGGTTTAGCATAATGGTGTGTGAAGTATGCGACTCCGCTGGCACTGCTGGAACCGCCGGGTCCAGATGGCCTTTCAGATGAGCGGCGCGCTGACAGGAAGTCGCACTCGAGCAGAATACACGCTCATGCGTGCTCTTTATGAGACGGACGGGAAAATTCATGCAAGCTTTTAAGTGCGTGATTCAATTACTGTGAGTGAACTGATCAATATACCAAAGAGTGTTTTTTTTTGGTTTGTTTTTTTTACAGTGCACAGGGCTGCCATTCGCTTCGCTTTAATATTTAAATAAGAAAAATGTATTCGTTCACATTTTTGAACAAAGATATATGCATAGCAACGATTGCTTTTATCATTTGCATCTCTTACAACCGAGTTTTTAGAGAACTTCAAAAAACAAATAGGTGGAGCAGGAATCGTGTTAACTGTTGGTCTGGATGGATCAAAGTGGGTCATTCAACTTAATTTTACAACTTTTTGTCACATTATGCAGCATTCATGACATTTTACAAAACTTAAAACTTGTAGACGTGACCCAAATAAAACTGTAAATAAACATCCATGAGCTTATCAACCTGCAGCACCAGGACGTCACCAACACGTCCAACTTCAAAATTAAAATTGACACCATGCTCATTAGAAAGTGTTCACCTCTTCGGCTAATCACGATAATTTGTCAAATAAAAAAATGGAGTGACACATCTATGGATTTAAAAGCAATGTTGCAAATTCAATAACTGCACTTTTTAAATGACTTTTTCAGCCCGCGGCACTTCTTATGGGAGAAGGAACTTCTTCACCGACAGCACTTAATTAAAGAAGCAGTCACCTTTCTTAAATGTCTGCTCATGGATCCCTGCTGAGGGATAAATGAGAAAAAACGATTGGTCGGAATGGCACGGCAATATGGAGAAATTATGAAGCCTGGTAGCACGTCGGCAGGAAATGGGTCAAATCTACAGGCATGTCCAACATGAAAGGCACATTATATCTCTTCAACTTAATTAAGACACTTCTATACGTGTGAGTCTGAGGGTGATACCTGTTCCATGTGATCTGCACCACTTCGTTCTCGATGTCCTCAGCCAGCCCCTTCTCCAAGGGCTCGGCGATCATGGTGATCTTATTCCTGTCAATCACAGCACACATCTGTCAATCACTCATTGCGGGTTGGATTGACAGTCAGCCGGAGGGGAGGACCGACTCCGACTCCAAACAGTGCATAAATTTAACTCCTCAAAACGAAAAATGCCCCCAAAACATCTAGATGGCGGTTCATGTCAGCAATGAGAAAATTTAGGAGTTCTGAGTTATTAAAAAAAAAAAAAAAAAATCTAGCAGTCGGCGCTCCCCAGATTGAATTCATGACATCGCATGTTTGGATATGATCTCCGAATACAGGGTTTAATACACACTTTTTATTTGGTGTCTCAGCGAAGCACTTGAGAGATGATGTCTCCACAACTGTCTCACAGAAAGTCACAACTGGGTCAGCGACCTGTGGGGAGAGATAAACAAAATCACAGAAGGAAAGCAAGGCCTCTCATCACCTTTAAGTGATCAATATTTTTACTCGATAATAGCTAAAAAAAACAAAACAAAACAAAAAACAGTCACGATCAATGCATATTGTGTATAGTGAAGAAAATCCAGATAGCACACTGTTGGATAATTTCATTCCTATCTGCCGTTTCTTCCTTTTTAACAGACTTAAACTTCAACTGCAGCTGGGTAATAATCATATCACACTTTCAACATTTAGCCGATTTAGTAGTCATGAAATAATCTCATAAATGTTTACGTTTCACTTCTTGTCATCGTCTTATTTAGATTTAGATTTTATACACTTTATTAATCCCCGAGGGGAAATTTCTTCACTACAGCAGGGGGGCTCTCAGGGGGGGAGATGCTGCAGCAGGCTGCCACGACCGCGGCGCCAGGTAACCTGACCTGAAGTGCATGTTTTTTTTGGATGATGGGAGGAAGCCGGAGAACCCGGAGAGAACCCACGCAAGCACAGGGAGAACATGCAAACTCCGCACAGAAAGGCCCAGGACCGGATTCGAACCCAGAACCTTTTTTGCTGTGAGGCGACAGTGCTAACCACTGCACCACCGTGCCGTGCCGCCTTATTTGAGAAGTGTCGCCATAGTTTTCTAAAGAAAAGAAAGAGAGTTTACTTTAATGTCGATCTCGGAGTACATCTTCCGCAGGTCGTGCATGACACAGTCCAGGTAAAGCTCTCCTGTCCCCAGGATGACGTGCTCTCCCGACTCCTCCACCTGAAACACAAACACGTCGAGTCAATTCATATTTCAGCCATTTAGCAGCAACCGACTTGTTGTTCAGATCGCAGCCTGTTGTCGAGGAGGTTTTTGTATTTTTTTCCCCCTCTCCAACAGGCTGAAATTGAACTTACAGTTTTTGGAAAAAGTTATTGCTCAGCAAATATTTGGCTCAAGGCTGATTCACAAAAAAAACACTGCGCTACATTTGATCAGCCTTAATTAATAACCACGTATATTTTGTATTTATTTGTATTGCTTAATTTGTTTTTAAATCACTTAGGCGTTTAAAGTCGGCTTTGTACCTTCGTGGTGAGAGACGGGTAGCTCTTGTTGACCTTCCTCAGTCCGTCCAGCATTTTAGGCAGCTCTGATGGGTTGACCGGCTCGACTGCAATCTTGATGACTGATGCCGTGTTGAACTTCAGCGGCCTGAAAATCTGAGCCTGGCAGAGAGAGAGAGAGAGTGAATAATGTAAAGCTTTATTTGGCTCATGAGGCATTAATAAAGACCTCAGGAGGTATTTTTGGTTTATTCCTTACCTCTTCGTTCCCTCTGGGCTCTGTGATTGTGGCGGTCTTTACGATTGGCTGGTCACAGCCCTCGATGAGAACCCAGTTACCAGCAGGCACTCGATTTACTTCAATTTGGTATCTAAAACAGTGGAATTAATTGTAACTTTAACGAACAATTATTGATTTCGGACTTCACAAACATAATAAAAACGAACCTCGAGAACCCACCTGGCAACAGAAATCCAGAGACGGCCCAACGTGCAGATCTGGGAGTCCTCCTCATCTTCGAGCGTGTAGTTCTCTCCTAAAACCTTGACGGGCTGACCCGCCTGAATGGTCCCGCTCAGCACCCGGCCAAACGCGTGGAACTGGACCCCATCCTCTGTGCTGTACATCTTTGTGGTGTGACACATCAAAGGACCCTATTGGGCAAGAAACGAGAGTCGAGCAGGAATGAAGGATACCAAAGGGACAGGAAAGCCTTGTTGAAATATCACTGCAGTAGCTGGAAAACACAGCATTTAACGGTTTGTTTATTTGCAGTAATTCAAGAAGTCCTTCGGTTTAATTTGTAAGATCAGCTGAAAGAACATTATTGGCTCCTACTAAAAAGATATTGCAGCTATTAGTCATTGAGTGATGCATCTTCTCACAACCCAATAAACCCGACACGCTTGTTAAACTTCCAATTACACTCACATCAGGATCACAGTCCGCCATGGCCTCCCCCAAGTCGGAGTCCATACCTCCAGCGTAGGTGTGCTCGATCTTATTCTTTGCGCCCTCCTGTGGCGAGGGGATGTGATGCACACACATGTCCACGAAGCCTGCAAGGAGAACACAGAGGGTCAATCGATGATACGGAACAGATTCACCGGATTTAGTAAAGCGTGACCGTTTATCTTCGGATTAAGATAGCGATCATGAGCAGATATTACAGATGCAGTACCTCGGATAGTCTTTGCAGTATTATTTTTTACTTAATGCAGCGCTAATGCAAACAAGTTTGTGCAGTCTTTTAAAAACAAATAAGTTCACCACTAAAACAGAAACACAATAAAAGACTGCAAGCCATACCCGTGAACTCTCCGAAGAAGCGGTTACAGACGAGCCTCAGCAGGGGTCTAATGTTCAGCTTCAGCTCCTCCTTAGTCAGGTGGATGCCCAGCTCATCCAGAACTCGGGGGAGAGTCGTATCCACATCCCCGACCACCTAGACACAAAGAGGATTTCGGTAAGGATTACACACTGAGCTTTGCAAGTTTATCCTGAGCCTGATGGAGGTGGAGGGTATTGAGCTCGCTGTTTCCTGTTATAAAAAATTAAAAAAACAAACAAACAAAACAATAAAACTTTATACAACATGCCCAACCTGTGAGAGGATCTTGTAGAGAGGCTCCAGCACAAATTCCACAAAGCTGCGCTGGGAGTTGCTACTGGGGGCTTTCTTTGTGAACTTGCGACTGAATAAAGGAGAGAAAATCACTGTACAGTGAGGATGTGTTCAAAGGCGAGGATGAGGAGGGTGGCTTCACATCTGTTGAACAAAAAAAAAATCAGCTACTCACGTTTTGGGGTTGAAGTAAATGTCTCCCCAGAGCCTCTTGGCAAACTCATTATAGTTGATGTCACCTACAGACAGACACAGGAGTAAATTAATACTGTACAAGCTATACCCGAGATAAAGTCGAGTTAAAGACTTGTGAATGCTGCTCTCACCGTAGGTGTCCGAGTAGATCTTTGCAAAGGAGCCCAGCGTGAAGCAGATGCTGTACTGAGAGCTGGCGAAGCACACGTTCCCAAGAAGAGGAGACACCACTAAGTTCTCATCTGTCGAATATGTGCTGCAAGGGAAGAGAGAAAAGACCAATCAGCAACTGTTTTGTATGTCTGAATGTGAATGTGGTTATTTCCTTTATGATCCTCAAACACTTTTCGGCTCTACAAACACTGAATGCGATGCGCTTCCAGTATTACCTGAGCAAACCGTTGACCTCATCCACGATGTGACGGAGTTTATAATAAGCGTCCGTGGGCGGCAGTTTGAGCTCCCCGATGAGCCGGTCCACCTTGTTGATGCAGATGGTGATGGCCATACGCTCCTGAACGGCGTGTTTGATCAGACGCTCCGTGTTCAGCATCACCTGGGCAGAGATTATATTATACGGTTATGTGGACGGTTCTTCGGCATATGTGCAGACGAAGTGCCGGTTTATGAGGGGAAAACAAGCAGAGGGTGACTCACTCCTTCTGCTGCGTCTATGAAGAGGACAACGCCGTCTGAGATCCGGATGCTCGACGTGACCTCGTCGGAGAAGTTCACGTGGCCTATGGGGGGGGGACACAAAATGTTTGTTTTTACAAGTTTTTCATAATTTTCTAGACCAAAACCTCAAAATACACATTCAGCAAACAAATCATTCAGGTAATATAAAATACCTGGTGTATCCATGATGTTGAAAAGGTAGGATTTTCCCCTGGAGTCGGGCAGGACCATTGTGACAGGGGTGCTTTTGATGCCAACTCCTCTCTGTGAAGAATGCACCAAACAAAAGCAGTGAAAATATGATAAAACAATTTTACAGATGGCAATAAGATCCTGATTCCTATTCACTTTAAAAAGACAAATTCAACTGTATTCTGCTGTGGCCTTTTCCATATATATGGTTCCTTGATATTCTAACATGTGCGATAACCTAATGGATTTCAGGAGCCATTGTTATGTTAAAATCACACCAAACCACTCACCTCTTGTTCTGTGAAGAGGATGTCTGTGTACCGGAGCTGAAAAAGAGTAAAAAAAAAAAAAAAAAGATATTAGTTTCTGCTTTCATATTCACAATTTCATTGCAATGAAGTACAAAGAGATCGAATCACTTTAGACGAAACTTACATCCACATCATCTCTCTTCCTGATTTCTGGGTGTGTCTGTTCAATCAGGCAATCCACAAAACAGGTCTGAAGGGAATAAACACATTCGTTAAGATTTCCATGAGCCACAAATGAGACTAAAGTGCAGCAATGTTATTTTGCACACGCTCCAAAACATTCCTATCCTCTGAAATTTCTCATCTTAGGGAACATGTGTTCTCTCCGGCAAAACGCAGAAGGAGGAGCCCAGACTGGGAACACACAGTTCAGAGAGGCCGAGCCGGAGGCAGCCATAAGGCCGGCTCTAACCTTGCCGTGGTGAAGGTGACCGCAGAGGGTGACGTTACGGATCAGCTCTGGACCGTCCATCAGATCTGCAAGAAATCTGTCGAGAGAGGAGGGGATGTTTCAACTTGCACAGAAGATGCATGTAAGCAACAAAAACACGTACGGAACAATAATCGCACAGCCCGATGCATTCACGATCAACACGGGCATTTTTAGAGCAGAACATGTTTCCATGTGAACGGGAGACGTCACATAATACTCACTCCATGTCGTAAACGGTGGCAGGAAGTTCCTGTTCCATCAGCGTGAACTGCTTGTTCTTCACAGGCTTGATGATGGGCTCTAAGAGGAGCGGGGAGAAAATACTACCGTTTCCGTTTTTTGGTTCAAATACACGGTGCCCTCCAAAAAGTACGTCGACAGCACAATTAAGTGACAATCCGCGGTTAACATACAACTAGAAAAACAGTATGTAACTTTTGAATACGGGTATTTCAAGCGAAAGTACTATTTGAAATTTGCTCGTAACCGTTCGATTATTAATTCAACTCAGATTTTAGGACAGTACAAAGAAGCTTTGCACTTGAAGCGGGAGAATTTCCAAACGGCTTTAGAGTGACATTGTGTGACGTATAATGTCCTTCACCGTAAATCCATGTTCGACTTTTCTCTCACCCGTCAGAGGTTGCGTGTCTTCCTCCTGGACTATAGTTTCCACCTCGGGCCCATAAACCTCCTCCGCCGTGGGATAGTACTTCTTATCCTCGTGCAGGACCACCTCCATGCCCGGGACGTCGTCGTCAGCGTCGGCAGGCTCGTCGTCGTCGTCCTCATCACCCTGCGGAAGGTAAACGACGCGAGTCGTAAAGCACGGGCCGCGTTAACAAACCTAAAAAAAAAGAAATTTAAAAAAAAAAGTGCAAAATTGAACCGGTACCTCATCAACGTCCCTGTCCTCTGCATCCAGATCGTCGTCTTCATCGTCAGAGTCCAGCTCCGGACCGATGTAGTTGCCAAACTCATCATACAAATCAGCCTCCATCTCGTAGAGACCTGGACGCAGGGGAGGAGATAGAGGGGGGCCCGGGGGGGGGGGGGGGGCACAATGTTAGTAGGTGTCATTTGATGACAGTGTAGAAACTCGACATTTAAACAGACAACACTTCAACAGAAACATGAATGCAGATTTTAAAAAAAGTCACATGAACACAATTTTTAAGTGAGAAAACAGTTTTCCCCCCAAAAAACTACCCGAATATTTTTAAGTTTTTTTTTTTTTCTGAGGCAATTTAAACTTAATAACTTCACGACTCCCACGGCAATCAGGTTTTGTGTTTTTTTTTTTTTGCAATATTAATTAATTAATTGTACTTAAATGACGGTTAACGTTCATTTCCACCACAGCTAATGCTAACTGCGCTTGTAGCACAGGACGCACACAAACAGTTCAGTTTTGCTTTGTGTTTTACGTTTTGGATGTTTTTCAAGTCTGCGCTTGAAATGTAGAAGAAGTTTTAAGGGATCATAAACAGCTTTTTTTTTCGTGAGTTGAATACGCGTATTGCCACAAACTAGCACGCTAACCAAAGCTAACGAGCGAAGAGGAATGAATGGCTCGTAAAGCGACGTTTTGAGTTGTAATTTAGACAGCTGACGACTCTCATGCTCCTCCAATACACGTACCTGCGCCTTGTTATAATGCAGCCAGTAAATATCAACTTCAAAAACAAGATAAAAAAAAAAAAAAGTAGGGATGAAATCAGGATAAATGATTATTCAAATAGCGCCATGCGCACGAGATGCTACTTCCGGTTTTCTTGTTCTTTTGTTATCCGGTGAGCGTTAAAAAAAAAGAAGAAGAAGCTCACTAGCGCCCCCACAGGTCAGGCTGCTGACAGCAGAACTCGACACCTTTCAAAACACAGATAGGTTCGGTTAGGTAAATTACTTTATTAATCCCAAAGGGGGATTTTTAGGGAGCAATAAGATAATATAGAATAATAAAAAGGAATAAAATAGCAGATATCGCAGCGAAATATCACTAAAACAACTCAAAAATTACGAATGATTCGAAATTAACATTCCTCAATGAATGTTCACGGCACAGCTTGTCATTTATGTGAAACGTAAACAGATAAAAAAAAAATTCACGGTAATTTTTTTTAAATTTTACCGTTAACTCATCCTATGCTGAATGTATTGAAGTTCGTGTGGTGAGAAATCATAAATGTGTAATCGGCGCCCTCCAGTGGCCACAATGCCAAAATACATCTCGTCGATTTTGGAGTGTTTCTTTTAATGTTCATCGAAAGATTACCCCCAAACTACATGCTATTATGTGACAAATAAAATCAAGTCTTTCATTCACGATTTTGGCTTAGGCTTTGTTTGGCTTGGTTTAAAGACTTCCACAATATACATTTATAAGTATGTACTTTCGCCTTGTAACCACTAGAGGACATTGAACATTCGTCCCGAGATGGCAATATAAATTGATACCAGAGTATAAATGTGTGAAATAAAAATAAAACGGAAATTTGTGCAAAACAAAGAATTACTGTTATTTAGATATGAAACAAACCATATTATTTTAGGACAGTATTTTTGTTAAGAAACTATAAACTTACACTACCGTATAAGAATTGATGGTTAACAGTGAAAAGACTAATTTAACCATCAGGAAACTATAAATGCCAGTATGGAGAATGTGTATTAATACTTTGAGCAATTGTCTACTTCATTTGACTTTAAGCCAGTCAACTTGTGCAGAACTTCATATTTACAGTAGTCTATGCACGAGTAGTGAGTCTAAGAATCGAATTTGCCTAAAATTACAAGTAAAGCTTGTGTCCTTATCTATTAGTGATTGAA
The DNA here is from genome assembly GCF_029030835.1 of Brachyistius frenatus. Taxonomy (NCBI): domain Eukaryota; kingdom Metazoa; phylum Chordata; class Actinopteri; family Embiotocidae; genus Brachyistius; species Brachyistius frenatus. The sequence goes on along the minus strand of NW_027210679.1, from coordinate 958,095 downwards.
AAATGAAGTTCCAAAGTTCAAAATATAACATGGGATCTTTATATAACATGGAATGATATCAGGGAGATGATTAACTGTTTCACATGAATGTTGATGGTTTAATAAAACATTCAGACACAGACAGGGTTTCAGTTGATGGCTTTATTCCTGCTGGTGTTAGTAACATATTTAGTAGGCCGAACCTACACAGTAAAAGACACAACAGACTGATAAACAAGTTAAACAAACATATACACTCTCAAAATATAGTCATACATTTCCAAATACTCTGAAAAACATGTTGATAAAAATACTATTTGGTCAATTTCAATGCCTGTTGCCATTACATGGCAGTGTTACTCCAATTTAACATTTCATTTAGTCAGAAAACACACTTAGGGGCTGTAATTCTTATTCAAGAGCAACCAGTGAATTGATTAATATCGTCATCGATAATAGGCTATTTTTATGTATTAGTAAAGTAGGCGAATTACAGGGATTTCCCCACTGACCCAGTTTAAAACTTGAAAATAATCCATGTCCCACAGAAGGATATTTAGGCTATTATGGAAAATCTCTCAAACTTGTAGGGTATAGTTTTATCTTTTACATGTAAATACATTTATTACACTTTTGGCTATTGTATTTGCACGAGATTTGTCATCGATTTTCACTCCGGGTAACAGCTGAGGTCTCAATAATCATTAACCTGCTGATATTAAACTGGGTCTCAGTTTCTGCAGTGACTTTCGGACCGAAACATGCCGAATGAGGCACGTACAGTGTGGAAGATCGACACAATTCACCTACAGACACAGCAGACGCGTTTTTATTGCCTTGAACATTAGTTTCTGGGACTATTTCACCTGAGAACGCCACTTAAAGTGTCAGCTGGCCCCTACTGTGCCCCCCCCCCCATCCCCCCCCCCCCCCACCCCTCTACTCTGACACCAGCTTCCTCAGCCGCTGCACCACGTCCTCCCCGCTGGCCCAGGGCACCGTGACCGCCTTGAATTCCCCGGGCATGGCTTCATGGGTCTCCGTGATCAGCCGGTGCATGGGGAAATCCCGCCGGGGGAAGACCACGTCCCGGGGCCCGAGGGAGAGCGCCGGACAGAAGTCGTTAGCTCCGTCTCCAACGTAGAAGATCCTCTGGTACGGGCGGCCCCGCTCCTGGGCCCTGCGGGCCACATAGTCCCTGACGACCGCCTGCTTGCACATGTTGTCGGGGCACCGTGGGCAGTCGTGGGAGTGGAAGGGCCGCAGCACCATCCGGCCGTCCTTGTTGAAGGTGGCCGGATTGGTGAAGATCCGGTGGAAGAGCTGACGGGCACCGACGCGTCGGAGCCAGCACTCGATAAAGAAGGTGTTGGCGTCTGACACCAGAGCCACCTCAAAGTCCTGCGCGGGCCGGGTACGGAGGAACTGGAAGAGGGTGAGCATGCCGGGGGTGGCGGGTATCTTCTCCATGACGCTGCGTATGTCGCTCTCGGTAACACCTTGCTCCGCCAGGTAGGCCAGGACGCGCTGCATGTACTCGTTGTAACGGCCGGGCTGGTAGGTGTCCTTCAGCCAGGCGGGCAGGTGCTGACCCGGGGCGGCCTGCACCACCACGTCGTCGCTGGTCTCGTCCACGATGGTCTCGTCGAAGTCAAAAAAGATGAGGAAGCGCTTGTCCGAGGAGATGTGGGAGGCCATGATGTCTGTGTGCCGGGATCTGCGGGGTTCCTTCTCGCCTGGGGGATTGGGTGGGACATAACAGCAGTTGAAGATTGACTCCCCCATGATTGACCGTTTCACACCTCTATGTTGTCAAGTGGTGTCAATTCTCCACCCCTGCTCTTCCCCTCTCCAGCATTCCACTGTGAGGCAGGCCGCTGGTGGAGGCTATGACTTTCTGGGAAAAAAAAAAAAAAAAAAAAACCCAAGCCGTAAGTAGGCGAGGGTGGGGGGTTTGGATGAAGGCAAAACAAAATCAAATAAAGATTTAAAATAAGAAATACAGGTAATGATATAAATTGTTTGAGAAGGAGCTATAAAGAGAGCAAAGCAGCCAACCAGCAGCCTTTTCAGCCCAGAGGAGGCGGCATCCACCAACTCACAGGTCTCGGGGGGAAAAAAAAACAAACATCTCAAGCACTTTCTACCGTAATGAAAAACAGAGATGAATATAATAGGCATAAAATATCTGGATCTGAATTAAAAAAAAAAAAATCATGCGCCCATTTAACCTGGGCTGCATGCAGATCCTACAAGCAAGCAAGCAAATTAATCAAGGAGGCTGGAGATCACATGAATGAGCAGGAAAAGACATGGAAGCCTGCAGACCTTGGATTGTCGTTTATTCCAGCGGTGGATATCCTCAGATATTCTGAACCATCAAGGCGCCTTCAAGCTGTGCTGCTGGTTGTGCCTATATGGGGGGAAAGGGGGGGGGGAAGAAACACAATGAATACTGAGATGCATGGGGGGGGGGAGAGAGAGAGAGGAGTGCATGACCGCATCGTGCTTTTAAGGGCAGCAGACCACCACTATACAATTGATCACATTGAGGTCAATTGAGAGCCCCAGCAGCTTTGCAAAATCTTAATAGGCTTAAGAGTCAAATACTATAGAGGCACTCAAAGCCTACAAATTTGATATGACTAGCCTATAGAAAAATATGGACACAAAAAAGGTCAGTGTAGCTGCGGGACTATTATTTTTTAAAGCATTATAGAGTGTAGCGTGCAGGCAATGTAGGTTACATTACATTACATTTCATTTAGCTGACGCTTTTATCCAAAGCGACTTCCAATAAGTGCATTTCAACCATCAGGGTACAAAAACCCAGAACAACAGGAATCAAGAAAATACAATTTCTTGCGTCTGTCAAGTCTGATTGGTTGTAAAAGACACTCCTGTTTGCAACCATGTCGAAACATTTTGAGTTATTTTTAGGCTGCAGATCGGTATAGTCAGATATAAACGTCCGACGCTGATTATCAGCTGAATCTGCTTGAAAACAGCTCATCAATCGGTACATCTTTGCAGGCTGCAAAACGGGCTAATTTCTCGTGAAATAAACATCATCTGAGCGCCACATGCAATTCATAAAAGAGGAGCTTCAATTTGGGCTTTAAAAATGCAAAAAGCAGAAAATGTATCACCAGAGCTGGTTCCGATCCCCCGGTGTCCCTCCGGTCCGATGTCAAAGAGTGCAGAGGCAGAGTTCCGCCGGTCGGTCCGTGGTTCGTTCACTTTTATGTGCCACTCAAAACCACCGGAGCCGCGGTGAACGTGACCGCGCCTCTAAGTCCGCCCCTTTAATAGCGGCCTACTGCGCGCGTTCACGACACTTTCAAGAGAAAAAAGGGAGAGAGGGGGGGCTTTGTGGGAGGAAAGGAAGGAAAAAAAAAAAAAAAAAGACTGAAAGTAAATACTCTGTTTCCAGACTATATCCAGAGGGCTGTATAGGCTACTGTATGTTAGTGAAGTAGGCCTGAAATGTGTCGGTTTGCTTCTCTCTCGGGTCACGTGATCTGTGTCCCGAAGCCATAACCTGTAAGTGACGCATCTACAAAAGGTGATGTTACATCTCTAAAAAATCAAAAGTGAAATGTGTAAATTAGTTATTATTAAAATTCTGGGTTTTTCCCAGTGAAGTCTGGTGCCGGGGAAAACACGTTAACTGTCCCGCGGGCTTCCCGCGCCTGCAAAAGTGAGAGTCAAAAGAAGAGTGCGATTATCGAAAAGATTTAAAAATCTTGTCGTCCTGGCAAGCACTTCCTTCCAACGGGATGGTTTAGATTTGTGTCAGGAAAACAACAAGCGAAGCAGAAAAACACAGATTCTGCTCTGAAGCCGGTCTTGACCTCTGCCGTAATCAGGAGGTGAAAGAAATGGGGGATAAAGTATCACACTTGAAGGGAGGACTGGGAATAAAACGAACGTAGCACATCAAAATTGTTAGATCATTTCAAAGCCGAAACAGTGTCGCTTTCCATCTATGAACTGCAGTGACACATTAGCGTCGCAGCATGGGAGTTTACGCCGGCTGCTCGTTTCTCCGCGAGACAGTGGCGCAGATCAAACCCCGCGAGTACACCGTGATTAATGGACTGCAACTTTCAGAGTAGCGAACGCTCGGCCGAAAAACACGACGGCGAAGCCCTCCTCTCTTTATCTGCCCGCCGACAGACGCAGCCTCCTCCCTCCCTCCCTCCCCGACACCACAAGACGTAATGACTAACAGCTGGGGAGGCCGACTATTTTCAAACCCGAATGGGAACGGAGATGTACAGACGGCGTGTTATTATCTCCTCTGCTCATGAAGTGAGCCTTGGTACCCGACCACCCACTCGCAAACTGTGAGTCACTCACACTTTTCTACAGCCATCGGCCTGCTCTGCTACTTTACAGGATTATGTGACTCACGGATGCGTCATTTGGAAAAAAAAAAACCAAACAAACAAACAACAAAAAAAACGACAACAAAAGGGTGCACGGTATTTTAAGAGGCATTTTAGCAACAGTCATAATGGGCGCTTGGAGGAGGCTGTTAACAGATGTGTAAAGATGGTTGTTGGAGTTATGTTTTTTGATTTTTTTTCTTCTTCTCATCATTCTGTTTTGTTGGGCTTACATGAAATTTGGATAAATGAAAGGTATGACGGGTAGATGAAAAGACTGGAGGATTACTTTTTTTTTTTTTTTTTTTTTTCCTTTTCTTACCTAACTGGAAAATCCCTGACTGAGTTCACTGGAGCGTCCAGCTCAGTTTATAAATACAAAAAAATAAACCTACGTTCACATCAAAAGAATCGGAAGCAGTCGAAAACAAGAGGATCCGAAGCTTTCCACGCCAAATAAAAGCTTTGAAATTGCAAAGACGTCACTTGCTGAGCCCTCGGGGTCGTGTTCAACCGGCAGACATCGTTCGGCAACAAGAACCCAGTGACCCTGCAGGAGCGGAACAACAACAACAACAACAACACCGCAAGCAAAGTCTGTGCTGTTGCCACAGTCAGCTGGAATCTAAAGTTTTAAGAAAAGCTCAGTGTGAACACGTCGTGCGAAATACTCGCACTTAAATCTCTTCTGTACCCGGTAAACCAAAAGCATTTGAAGGGAAACCGAAACAAATAATAATAATAATAATTAAAAAAAAATGCAATAATCATGGCTACTTGTTTTTACTTCTCAAAGTTAGCAGTCAGTTAAATGTACATTATCAAAAAAGGCCCAACTTTTTTTTTTCCACTTCTCCTCAATCTCCAGATAACATACAAAAAAAAGACAAATCAGGACATTATAAAGCTGCACATTTTGTACCAGATACAATAATAAAATACGCAATGCTACATTAAGTGGTTAAAAATACAAAGGGGAAAAGTATATTGATTTTTTTTAAAACATCTTTAAAGAATATACAATGTTATTTTTCTTAACTACACAAGAAATTTAGTAGAAAGTGCATTCTATATAACAAAGAAAGGAGGAGGAGAATCATTCTGCAAACTGAAAGACAAAACGGGACAATGACCGAGAAAGAAACTCCATGAACGGACAGAAAATGAAGAATATATTTCAGACATGGCGTGGAGTGGCTAGTGTAAAGTCGCCAAAGCAGGAGGAACATTGCTTTTATTTTGAAAGGGGAGGTCCATTTTGGAGCAAAAGTGTATTTCTATGGAAAAAAAGGAAATTAAATTGAAGCACTCTCACTAAAAGAAATGTCCTTTGTTTGCTCTGGTCTCTTCTACACTACCCACCTCCACCCCGGATTCTCCTCCTTTCCTTGCCTAAAAACATCCACTCAAGGTAATCACCTCCACCCTTTCCCATGCAGCCACAACTGCACTCTGTTCCACAATGCATTGTCAGTCCCCCACCCTCCTCCCCCTTCCCTGCGCCTCACCCACGCAGCAGTAAAGTGCAGAGAATACACACAAATGAAAAGGCTTAAAAAAAAAAAAAAAAAAAAAAACAAAAAAAATTCCATACTGCAAAATGCTGAATCACAGCAGTGAACCTGATGGGACCGGATGATAAGTGAATATTGCAACAGTATTAAGACCCAGAGAAATGGCAGGATCATTGCAGGTCTCAAATCCAAACGAGGGACTAAACTACTGAGCTTAACCACTTCAGACTGAATACCGTTCAAGAGTGGGAGACAGAAAGAGGCTCGAGTTCAATTTACTGCTATTGTCCATCTCAGATTATCCCCCAAATACACACACATACATACATATGTGCATATGTATACATATACATTTTTTTTTTTTTTTTATATACATATGTATACATATATACATATGTGTACATATATACATACACACACACACACACACACATACATACATATATTGGGGCACACTGTGTTAAAGCAGCTTTGGTACAAGAGCACTGGGGACAACCAGACAGACACACTGGTAGAGACGAATGCATGAATGCTACACACACACACACACACACGCGCACACGCACACACTCAAAACTCCCCCTGAAACACACCATCAGACTGGGTGAGGAGGTCCCAACCAAGCAACCCACATTCATGCCGAATACTAGCCGACCGTTTCTGCTTCTTTTAACCAGTTACCATTCACACTATTGTCTATTACATTAATGAATGTAATTTCTTGCGCTGATTTTGATCACACGTATACCTGCCTACACCGAGTACACCAATTCCAAGTATTAGAAGTTGTATGATCGCTGCCTCTCATCCTGACATTTCCTATCATGTGCTAGCAACAGTATATCTACATGACACAACCATTCATTAGCTTAAAACTGAGCAAAGTATCAGAGAACATAAACCGAAAACAAAAACAAAATACATATGAATGACTCATCAGCCACCATTCTGCGTAGGCAACATTCAACAGGTTTAGATGCGCGCTTTTGCCCGTGTGGATCGAAGTATGTCGGTACGCTGAAAGTCCAAAACAGACCTTTACGTGACGACGACACCCCACACCGAACCGTGGAATAGAGGCTGAGAGGAATATGCATAATTTCCTGTTAAGAACTTTTGATGAAAAAGGTCCCAGTTGTGTATACTGTGTGTGTCAAATGACCTTTAACATGGTAACCCGTATCATTTCGACAGCAGCGAAGGGAGGTGGGGTAAATCCTGATGGGGCCACGTGTCTGAGCCCCTCACAGTGGCAGTATTTCAGAGTCATCCGTCATCTAGAAGCGTCTGTTGACCAACAGTACTGACAGCTGAGGTGGCACTGATCACAGTAAGCAAATCAGTGAACGTGTGGTCGTGTGTGTGTGTGTGTGTGTGTGTGTGTCTGTGTCTCGGCCATGTCCTGCGTTACTAGAGTCGTCTTGATCACGAAATATCTAGTCAGACCTTAAACCCATTGTAGAAAAAGCCTGGCTGGCAGGACATATTCTGTTCTGTATGACACAAGACGTGTTGTTTTGTAGTTCATACTTCTGAAAAGCAAATGTAAAAGCAAAATTAAGAAATCGTTTTACGTACTGGAATGGAAAGCACCATTTTTACCATGATATGAATCTCAGACTACGTCTAGATTCAACTAAACATTTACAAAAATCTTTTTTTTTTGTCTTCCATTGTCCTTTACACCCACCCCTCCCCCCCTCCCTCCCTCCCCTCCCTCCACCTGCTCACCGTAACCTATGGCACTGCATCTTGCACTACTGCTGTTGCCCCTCTGACAGAAAGCGTCCGTCTTAAGGACAGAGAGAAGCTCAGGTAGGACCAGTTACGACATTCATTAAGCATCTCCGTGGGGCCTCACCAGTACAACTGGGTGGAGTATTGCTGTGGGGAGGACCTGCACAGAAAACCTCGAGTCCTGACCGACACATGACCTCAAGTCAACTTGAAAGAGGAAAGTTCAATGACACTGATCTTTGATGATCCTTGAAGCCCAGTTAATAAATAAATAAATAAATAAATATATATTTATTTATTATTTTTTATTTATTTATTTATTTATGTCAACTTCCATCAGCAGCTTTTGATGAAAAGGAGATAGCTTCCACCCATCGATGTATAGATACAGAACTCGCACAAAAAAACCCCCAAAAAAAACATTTTCTGCAGAAGAAAGTGTCCCAAGAGAAAAATTCTAGAGGTTGTAAAATCTGTCAGTTGACCGGGGTCCTCAAGACGGGATCTTACTTCAATGTTGTGTGCACCGAGTCAGAATCTTTCACACGCGTGTCTGTTTAGCTTGAATGATTTAAAACCTGTTTGGCAGGAGCACCCTTTGTATTGCAGCATGTCTACACAGAAAGCGCTTCAGCTGCGTGTTCAGTCGTCCATCGATGGAACAGATGCGTTCCCGTTAGCCCTCTACGCAGGCTGCGAGCGGCTCGTCTTTTACTTGCAGCACGTGAACACATTTTTAAACTTTAACTCTATTTTCTTGGTGTTGTGCACACTTAGCCGCAGAGCTGGTGTCTTGGGCTCTGAGCGCTTCCAAAACAACACATCCCAGTGCCGTGCCTGAAAAGCCTCCTGTGTAGAGCTGCGCCGAGTACTGCTGCTCCGCTAACGTGCTTGAGGCTGCGCCTTCTTTGTAGACATGGCTTTAGGGGCCTTGCGACTAAGAAACTGAGGCAGGATTATGAGAAGACAAGGAACAAGGCGCGGTTTGGTGCTGGCCGGCAGGCCTGGAGCACAGTTCAGTGGTGCTGCGGGGCTCCGGGGCCCTTGTCGGAGGGGGCCATGTGGTGCAGGTAGCTGCTATCTTCATGACCGCAGTGGTTTAGGGGCTCGCTCTTGAACAGAGCCGGCGGCGGGGGGAGGTGGGAGACGGGGGGCACGGCCAGGTGGTGGTGGGGGTGAGGCGGGGCGTGCTGGGGCGCGTTTGAGAGGTGCTGCTGGGTCGCGGAGGGGTGGGGATGATGGTGAGAGGGCGTCGAGTGGAGCTGCACGTGGGAGAACGCGTGTCCCACGGGGCCTTGCGGGGGAATGGAGCCTCCCGTCGGGTTGAGGCCCAGGGAGGCCGAGGTGGTGGCCGGCGTGGCAGCTGAGGGCCCGGGGCCGGAGGTGGAGGAAGTGGAGGTGAAGGTGTTGGCAAAGATGCGGACAGGCACGGGCGGGCCACTAGTCTGCAGAACGACGGGGCTGGTGACCCGGAAACACTTCTCTTTGTGTGCTTTGAGCATGTTGGAGAAACGGAAGCGCTGGCCGCACACCTCGCAGGGATACGGCTTCTCGCCCGTGTGGGTGCGGCGGTGGCGCTTCATGTTGGGCCGGCTGGTGAAGCTCTTCCCGCAGATCTCGCAGATGAAAGGCTTCTCTCCTGCAGATTCACAAAAACAAACGATCACTGTGTGAAAAAGACAAGACTCCATAAATTAGCGGCGAGAATGTCGTACCGAGCGGAACGAACATGATGCATCAGACGCCGATCATCCGTTGTCTAATGTGATGGTTACAACATTTTAAAATGAATGGCAGAATCAAGCTCTCCGTACAACAAAAGTTAACTTTGTGTGTCCCCCCCCCCCTATTTAAACTTTTCCTTCTACTGAGCAGCAGCCCTCTTTAAAAAAAATGCAAATACATTGGCATCTCAAATTGAGGGTCTTTACTTTCAACCCACCCACTCCGCAGGAAGCTATTACAATTCACACTTTGAGGAGCAGAGATGTGAAAGTGAACAGCAACTCCGTTGGAATACCGCTCTCATTAACCTCTCTCCATGGAGCCACTGAATGTGCCTGCTGCCACCCACACAGCCATCTATTAACAGGCTGCTGAAGGGCTCTCTAAATGCCGTATTCTGGCATGTTATGCGTGTAGCTCCTCCACACTAAATGAATATCAAAAGGTGACAGCTAATGCGATAGTCTTCTCTTAACTGTTACATCACATTCACTCACAAGAATTCATGAAAAATCTCTCGGCGCGCCGAGGCAAAAGTTTTCGTGTTCGACGTGTGTGCTGCCTATTACAGAGTACGACTGGGTGTGCCTCCTCCTGGACGAGGCTAAATTGGTTGGTAGCAGAAGGGAAAAGAGAGGGTAGCATAATTACACATCGCAAATAGAACTGTGAGGGCCAACGCAGTGCGGTGTGTCCACCCACGTCAGAAAAACAGTGGAGGACATGCAGGCATCACTGCTCAGTCGGGTCTTCGAAATAGCAATGCAGCAGGGACAGAAAATCAGAGGGATGTAATACAGCATGTGTCTGGGTAGTCATTACCAGCCACAATACATGCAAGGCTCCTCTTTGATGCAGATCGTCCCTCTCATTACAAAAACTGGGCGACGTCTCCTGCTCCTACCACTATAATGTTCGCCATTGCAACACCCCATGTCTTTCCTTTTTTAGGCACTGTATGGGGACTGGCCGGCTGAGAAAGCCCTGGAACATTGCTGTTTGGAAAAGTTTCTGCATTTAGATTTGCAACCGGCAGAATACAAACATGAAATCTGATGACAATGTGAAAAAAAGTTATTGCATTTAGAAAAAAAAAAAGACAGATTATGACCTAATTTAATAAATCATTGAAGCTCTGTTTGGATTGCAATTCAAATGTGTAAATGAAGAGTTGTTAATGTCAAGGAAGGTAGATTGATAAACAGGTTCAAAATTACTGCTTTGTGTGAAATAGAAATGCAGTGATCTAACAGCTGAACCAGCCAGTTTTTAGAAATTTACTGTGGTGCGACTGTATATTTAAACAGAAGCTGGAAGGGAAAAATGCAAACACGGAAAGAGAGAGACTGAGAATGCCAGAAAATCGAGCAGACCGCCTTCAACACAGTAAGCATCTGCCAAGGGCGTTTTAGATAGCTGCATAACTTTAAATGACAAAAACGTTCTAAAATTTGTTCATTTCTTTATGTCTATATTAGTGCCAAAGATTTCTGTAAACATGTCTGGAGGTTTGTGTCTGACCGGTTAGTGACCTTGTTTAGTGGAGACTACACTCGGATCACTCATGCGCCAGGGAAACGACATTCTCTGGAGCAGGAACGTCTTCGTGGGCAGGAACTGTAGCCTGGGAACTAAATTTACACCCCGTTTCTTCCAATTGCCACGTAGGTTGAGTCCTCAGTTTCCTGTAAAGGTTCCCAAGTTTCACGGAAACGCTCCTGCAGTCAAAAGGTCACGTTCCTCACCTCCTACTGAGGCTCTTGCAGAAGTTCCTGGGTTCCAAAAAGGGCCGTAACTATCGACGGTGGTCTGTGTCGGCTTACCGGATCTCGGGGTGCACCAAGAGAGCCAAACTCACGTCTCACCTGTGTGCGTCTTCATGTGCTCATCGAAATACTGTTTCATGTTGAAGTCTTTGCCGCACCACTGGCACATGAACTGCTTGTGTCCGATGTGGATGCTCATGTGGGAGCGCAGCTGGTACTTGTACTGGAACCTTTCGTCACAGTTCTGCAGAAGAGACAACCGAGAACGTGCACGCACACAGCAGGTTAGTACGCGGCCGTACAAACCGTAAACATAAACTCAGAAAAGCTGCACTCTGACTCAGACTAAACATCGGTCACACACACTACTCTTTTTTTTTTTTCCTTCTTTTTCTTCGATGAAAATGTTTTCGAAGTGAAACGTTTGTTTTGACAACTTGAAGATTGTTTCGGTCATTTTCAAGCGAACTTCTGATGGTTCCAGTCTTTGTTTTTCTTTGACAGACCTGACAGCAACAGTATCAGATGTCTTTGCACAGTGATTCCTCAATTTACTTCTTTAGTCCAGCGGAGAAATTGCTCATTATATTTATTTTCCCTTGTTTTTAACATTTGAGCCACAAAACAAGAAGAGAAAATAATCAGCAGATTAATCGATTATAAAAAAATAAAAACATCAGCGGAATCAACTCAATATTATATACATGTTGCTGATCATTTAAAAATGACATTATGTAAAAGGTACGTGATCTTGTATAGAGATCTATGTACATTACGGCCGTGCACACATTGTGACTGGACTACTTTACATTAGAATCCAAGTTTCTGATTTGTTTAACAAATGAGGTTCCTGCAGCAAACCAACACACCTGATTGTTCAGGTGTGTTTTGGTGAAGCAACACTGCATGTTTGAACAATGAGGCATTAGAACTGAAGTACTTATAATCTGAATGACACCACCTGACTAAATAAAAGTCTGTGGGGGTAAAAAAAAAAAAAAAAGAAAAAAGTGGCGGTTTCCATGTGGCACTACAAAGTGAGGCCGCGGAGGAGAATAGCCTATACATTACATACACTTAATAAGCATGTAACCATATGTTTAGAGAGGAGGAGGACTTCCAACATTTAATTAGAGCAGCTCCTCCCATGCACAATGTTTCCTGTGGGCCAGAGCATTCGATTGGTTGGACATTAAAAGGCCTCGGGATGGGCGTACAGCAGCCCATCTGTCAACTCGCACTGAAATAGTCAACTGTAACTAACCCTGTTGAGCAGAAATAAACCTGAAATTTATACATAATGTGACAAAATAACCCCCACCCACCACCCTCGAGTGGTCAGAGGCTAACACTGGAAATTCAGTTCGACATTCATCGTGTGCTTCAGTGAACGGTGTATGTCTGTGGTTTACTAATATTTGACATGGTTTGACTTTAGCTGCTCTGTACAACTCGGATAACAATACGGTCCGTTGAGTGTTCAAAATACACAGATGGTGGTCACTTAATGAAACACGCCGACTGACTGAACTGATTATTTTGGGTAAGTCGCAAACCGCATGGCGCAGATGTTGCCCTGCTCAAACGAATGACTGAGCTCAAAATAAATACATTACAAACAAAACAAGCGAGAAAGGTGAGGGCGTTTAGGTGTGGTTATGAAAAACTACGTCTAAGGCAATCCATCACCCCAGGATGTCACCATTATATAGTCTGCCTTATTTGTTTAGAGGCCATTTTGAGCATGAAAGTAAATTAACCCATGACTGCAGGCAGAAGCCCATCATTCAACTGTGGAATTTACAGTCTGGCTGGGAGCTGTCATTTAAAAAAGGCTCCGGCTAACGTCTTCTACGGAGCGACCTTTGACAGGGAAACATACATTTTAACAGCAGCTCCATGTAGAGGAGTGACAAGGTGAACCTGTTCTCATGTGGAAAACAATAACTAGAGCCCGACTGGTATGTCAGCCGGCCACTTTTACTGGCCAATGTTGGCTTATCACAGATAAGACTGGTATCTCTTGGCTGATATGAAAACTTAATTTTTTTTTTTACAGACTATCATGCAAAAACTATGCTTGGAGTAAATTAAGAATTGTTCTATGTGTGTGTGTGTTTTTAAAAAAAAATAGTTATTAATGATTAAATTCCCAGTGAAGTTTCCCAGTGGACACTTGAAGGTAAAATGTCCTGCCTCCACTACAGATCTTTGTCACAAGTATCAAACCCAAATTTGAACATTCATGGCAAAGAAGTGTGTTTATATACACCGTATAGACACAAAGAATATCTGACAATATATTAATATCCAGGATCAGTCAGGTTCTACGACCTACAGGTGTGATTTAAAGTCATCGTTAGGGGTGTTAGAGATGTACATCATTCATACTGTGAACACAAATGCATCTGTGATCGCAATGAGGGTCGACAAACCACCAAAACACTGTTCTGGTTGTTATGCCTGGGAAAAGTTTGATCTGTATTTTGTCTGGTCACTATGCTGATGCCCGTTGTGAACTCCGGTGTATCTCAACCCAACAACAGCAGCAGCGCAACGTGAGCGTCTTACCTCGCAACGGAAGGGCTTCTCTCCAGAGTGCTGGAGCGAGTGGACTTTTAAAGACATGCTGCGTTTAAACGACTTCCCGCACGTCTCGCAGGTGAACGGCATGTCCTTAGTGTGAGCTGCATTCGGGGGAAGAGAAGGACGACAGAGAGGGAAAGCTCAGGCAACTGATGACAGCTGATCAGACCACGTTAAGGGTTCAACTAGGAAAGGAACGTATGAATAAAGAATACTACCATAGAGCAAGAAATAACATGACTCGGTCTGTTACAGACAATTTCTCATGCACCTACATAAACATCTTCAAAATAAAAAGTCACATAATACACCATCTATAATAAGAACATTAATATGTTCAGTTGTATTGGACTGAAGGTCGTGTGGTGGCTCGCACACCTCTACATATTAAAGGTGATGAAGGGCAACTCGGAAGAGGCCTCCGACTTACCGACCATGTGCTTGCGGACATGAGCCATAGTGTAGAACTTCTTCTCACAGATTTCACATGAGAACTTCTTTTCCGCATAGCCGTGCACAATCTTAATGTGCTCGTGCAATGACCACAGTTTCTTAAAAGACTTGTTGCAGGAGACGCACTGAAAAACATACAAAAGTATTAAGATTAGGCATATTGTTGTCGCTGGTTCTCATTTGCCAAAATAGTTTCACTATACTCCAGCTCCCTCTGCTGGGGAAAGACAAGAAAATCAGCAGGATTTAATTAACAGAAATCCCTGACTTTAGTGGTGGAAGTCAGTCACTGAACAGTTGGGATGCCAATAGGGAAGGAAAAAGAAAGGCAAACGTGTAATTGATCAGAGCTAAATCATTGTGTTGACAAAATTCTTCATCAAATTACATGAACTCTAATAGTGAGTATTCACCTGCTTCCATTAAACTAAATGACAGCAAATGTAATTAAGACATTGATCAAAAGAAGAATTTCAAATAAAACTATAAATCAACTGTACTTTTGGAAACTCTAATTTGTCTGAATCTGCAAAACTGCACCTTTCGTGCCTGTGCTGAAGTTTAGACTGAGATTTATTCACCATTAAAGTTGTTTTGAAGCTATTCCTGTCTGATTTATGCTTTGGGTTGTTGCCTTGCTGGAGAATAAATCCAGCTCCGTGATGGCACTTATCTCGCACACTGCAGGGCTTCGCTGCAGACAAGCGTACCCACAAAATGATGCAGCCAAAAATATGCAAAACACAACACCAAAGCATTGACGAGATGGCCAATGAGCTTGATTTTGGTCCCATCAGATCAAAGAGACTACTTCAAGTTAGTTTTACAATCTCCCTTATGCCTTCCGGCAAATGGAGGCCGAGATATTCCAGTATTCCAAAAAAACAAACTTGTGCTTTTGAAAGATATTCATTCATGTGTCGCGTATTTGACTGCTTTCTTTTGCTCTAATCCTTTGTCTTTTTGTGGTTATTTATTTTGTTTTAAAAAACAAAAACCATGTTCGATCACAATTTTAGTTCATAGGAGTGACTGTTAATAATTTTATTTTGAAGGGCAAGAGAGGCAACAGACGTTATCATTGTTTGTATGCTAGTTTGTTGAAAAGGTCAAATAAACCACATAAAACATGCTGGCTTGGACAATAGCCTTATTTTCCTTAAATAAGTTGTGACCAAAAAAAATGGACAAATCAGTTATGAGACCTTCCAGATCACTTTCAACACTTTTCTTTCAGTACATATCATTTCTATTACACTGAAGTAAATTCTAAAAAACATCTGGCTCCAACAATGATGGTTCTGGTAGGTATTCATAAAAGGGGTGAGTATTTTGCGATTAGTAATTTTGCGTTATATTTGCATTTTTTTCTGTTGATCAAATCCGTATCTCAGTATTTTTGTAGTATTAACCATGTTTATTCAAATACAAGTTAATATTGTAACACACAAGAACAAGTTAAGCTCTCTTTTGTTATTCGTGTTATCAATATCACTATCAGAAAAAGTACAGCAGTGGGGGAAATAAAACAGACTGACTGTTTGTGGATGCCCATTTTTTGTCGTCGAGATTGGATGGCAGTTAAATTACATCTTTAAGAAGAAAGCAATAAGTGCAACAACAGTTTCTGCATAAATACGATTTTCCTTCCTGTGACGCTGAAGTATTTATTGAAGAGGTTGTTTCTTCAAAACCTGAAATTGTTTCAATTCATTTGAGCCGCTGCAGTGAGCTGCTCACGAAACATTTGCTTCAAAGTAACTAAAGATGTAAATCAAGCACAGAAAAACAGGCTAAATTAAGCTGTTCAAAACACAGGCGTGACCCTCGGGTATTAAAACGCTGAATCACCTTTTTTAAGTTTTAGAGAACTGAAACTACAATGGCCCAACTTTACTAAAATATTATCAGTGGCAGTAATGACTTGTCTTCAGGGTGACAGTTTCAGAGGGGCCTGTGTGAGATGTGTTTTTTTGCTACTTGGTCTATAAAAAATGTTTTGTGTGGTTTCCCCAATTAAAAAAAAAAAATAACTGGAAAACATCAAATACTATTAATAATGTTTCTATTTTGACCACATATTTGTACATTTCTTTCTTTATCCAGGCAGAAATAACCTCACAATTTCCTCATTAATTTAATACAGCAAATGTAACATGACAAACAACAGCTGTAATTTTTAAAGGATGACTGGACTCAGTAGGTTTTGGAAAAAAAAGAAGAAGATGCACTTGAAATGTCAGGTTACTGCACGAATGCAACTAATAAACCTATAAATGAATTGGTCAGGGTATGAGCTGTATTTATCGAAATTTGTCCAGGCATCTTAGTACCCAATAATATTTGGACTACACGCCTCTATTCAGAGTAATATTTCCAAGAGGAATTGCACAGATGTGATGCGTGACAAGTGTTTGCTTTACCTGAATGTTCTTCTCGCAGTCGGTCTGCTGGTGCAAGGCGAGCTCACTCTCCAACACAAACTTCTTGCCACACTTGTCACAAATCTGCATTCGTCTGTGTGTGACATTCATGTGCTTCTCCAGGTACCAGCGGGTGTTGAACACTCGCGGGCACTTTTCACACGCCAGCATCTCCTTCTCCTCCACCTCGGCTTTCCCTCCCGTCGTCGTGGTGCCGGCAGAGGAGGGCGCCGACCTGGCCGACCTGCGCTTGCTCTTCGGGGGCTCCAAGCGCTTCCGGCGCCCCCGTGTGGTCATTCCGGCGGCGGCGGCGACGTTCAGAGCCGTCCTGAGGCTTTTCCTCTGCGGCTGACTCGGGGCTGCGGCGCTGCTGGAACCTCGACGGGCTCTCTTTGACCGTGTTCTTTGACTTTCAATCTCATCTTCCTCATCGTCTTCCTCCTCCTCTTCATCAGGGCTCTCCTCCTCCTCTTCCTCCTCCTCCTCTTCTTCTTCTTCTTCTTCCTCCTCCTCCTCCTCGTCTTCTTCTTCGTCGGTTCCACCCCTCTCCTCCGAATCATCGGCTGTGATTCCAGTTTTGTTGTCGCCCTTTGATACATGAAGTGTCTGGTTGTTCAGGTTGACCTCCACGATGATCTGCTCACGCTTGAAGCCCTCCTCGGCATCCTCAGCCTCTTCTTCTTCGTCGTCTTCGTCATCCTCGGTCTCGTCGGAGGATCCCTCATTTCCTGCCTGGGCCCCCTGTGTCCCCACCTCCTGCCCAGCTACTCCTTCTCTGAAATAATGCTGATGTTGCTGTGGAGTCACATGTTGAGTGGGCAGCTGACCGATATTCTGGTCTCCGATGGATGTCTTGGCTGCCATTTTATTGTCCACCAACACAGAGTAAGGCTTTCCACCAATCTCCCTCTTGTAAAGCTTTCCCGTCAGGTCCAGGTCTGGGTTAGGAGAGTGAAAATAGGACTGGGACACCGGCGCCCTACGTCCTTCCTCCTGTGACATCCCGCCAAGGCCCGGGACGGAAACCTCTTCCTTGAGGCTCTGGCAGGATTTCATGAAGAGGGAGAGGGTATGGAGGGCTGGAGTTGGTGGGAGCACAAGGAAATGCAAAAGGGTAACTGCTATGGTGCCTATAGGTAGACTAGCCGACCCTACGAGGAGGGGCAGGGGACGCCACACCGATCCCCCACCCTCCTTCTACTGAAAAGACAGGAAGGAGGGGATGAGGTGAGAGACAGTCAACCTGATTCAAAGTGAGCATCCATGCTGTCCAAGGGAAGAAATGCAGTTGGAAAGACATGCAATCTGTTCCAAACTTTGTTCCATATGCTCAGAAATCAGACCGCAAAAATCAGAGGCTCAATGTCGTTGTTGATGAACATCGGAAGCCGAATTCCTCTCCAGTTATGCAAGTTGTGGGCAGCTCTCAGATTCAGTTTCTCCGAGGGCTGCCGGCGTCTTCAAACTGCAGAGCAGGTAACGGCGAGCTGAATGCCAGACGGGGAGCTGCTGTAAGGACCTCTGTGTCTTGCTTGAACAGCCATTTACTGTGCATCACCTGTTTGAAAAAGACAGAAGAAACGGGGAGGAATATAGATGAGATTAGAAAAAAGAAGCTCTTCCGCTGTTTGGTGGCATGAGAGAGTCTGTGACCTGAAACTACCGCCTTATTTGTCAAGTTCTCAACAGTGAGTGCCACATTTACCCACAAATGTTTCAGTGTCATGTGTAGGAGTTGAAACCGCAGCTTTCACAAATGAATTTGTTTTCAACAAACGTGCAGTCTAAATATTTCTACACCACAACTGTAGCACATCATTATAAAACATAATGCTAGGATACTTGGCTTTCTAGAGTGACACACCATTATACAACTAACTACCACAAGATACATTCTCGCCACAGTATTGAAAAGGCGTGAAATATCTTCTTAAAGATCTTTTTTTTTTTTTTTTTTTTTTACAACAGCCTTATAGCAGAAGAGCATCAAAGTTTGCTGGAGGCACAAAATCAGCAGCTATGGATTCAGTGCACGTCATCTATAATCTGAATCTTAAACAATAAATAAATAAAACTTTACTCACAGATATGCTCCAAGCCTTTTGAGTACAAGATTCGAGGCCAAAAAAAATAAAATAATAACAATAGTAGAAAGAGTACTTTCAAAAAGGAAAAATCTCAGCCCAAACTGATGAAAAAGCACTGCTCAGTTTATCTTTTGTTTGAAACATCACATGCACACACCGCCCATTGACTGTTAGAGAGCGTAGTGTAACCACAGCTTACTGCAAACACAACCACAGGAAACTGTTTAAACCTTTCAGCTCCAGTGCTGCACTTTGTGTCACCTACAATAAAATCATCACACATATACATGTTATACAAGACAAGAACGATAGTATTAAACCATGACTGTATTATTTTTATTTGAATTGCGTAACATTTTTATGTTCCTGGCGTGTGTGTGTGTGTGTGTGTGTGTGTGTCTATGTTGAGGCGTCCTTGGCTGACAGTGAGTTGGCCTCGAACAACCTTACATCCTACTAGCCATTCTGACTGTGCACCAGGGCGTTTTGCTCACTAGAAAACAAAACAAAAAACACATTTCCTTTCTTGGAGACGACAAACATCCTCTCCTCTGTGTCTCTTCACAAACATCTCGCGCTTTAGTTTGAACAAGTGACGCTCCACCGCCTACAAGGGGAACATAAAGAGGCCGGGAGACACTTTCATATTCAAACACCCCTTCCCGCCCATTAAAATCAACTTTGTTGTAATCTTTAATTCATACTAATGACTAGCATGAAGGGTTTTTGATATTACCAGAAAAAGGAGCAGCAGAATGAGCAAAGGAGGGAATTTACAAGTGACTTGACGAGTGTAGAGCTACGTACTGCGACCACAGCTCCTTTCACAGTTCTCTTTTTCTCCAATTACAATTTCTAGGTTACTTGTCACCTACGTGCTTCTTTACTACTTCCTTATTACTCAGGGGTCAACTTCTCAAATCTAATTCGGACTGAAAAGAAGCTGCAGCTGCTCAAAATAATCGGTAATAAAACCAGAATAATTCCAAATGACAGATCCACTTTGAAAGCTAAACGTGACTTACAAGCACAATTATTTCTCTATTTTACACGTGTCAAAATACTGTGTATAGCTCCGCACTTGATCTCTGGTGGATAATTCTCATTTAATAGCAAAAACCCATCTTGTTAATTAAAACAAATATATATATATTTTCTTGTTCTTCCTGTCACTTTATCTTGTTAGACTGCAACAATGTAGGCAGGTGTAAATTGAACAAGCCAAACACAGATCAGTTGGTTGTACCACGCTTTGCGATCACAAATGAAAGCCCCTTTTTTGTTTTTTCCTGGTAGACTTTGACAATACACACACACATATAAGACACACCTGTCTTCCTGTGCATGCTGACTCTGATCCTTTCTGAGAATTGGACAGCAGCTCAGAGCATTAAGACCACAAGCGAAGGGCGGGCTGAGCACTGACAGCAACTCACCTCACACTGGTTGTCCTCGACACAAAGCCGGTGTCGAGGTGACAGAACAATATTAACTGTATGGGAAAACAATACCTGAACCTGAATTTGGATTGCAAAAAAAAATCTGGTCGCTTTCTCTTTCAAGGCCATAAGCGTGTTAAAAGTCATGTTTGTAGGCTTGACAGAATATATAACGGCAAACTTTGAACGCATTTACTTTGCTATCCTGAATATAAGACTTAGCAGAATTTCTAAACTCACTGCTGAAAGCTGCGGAAAAAAAAAAAAAAAACACGATCAAATAAACAGTGTGGTTATGTAATCCTTATTGAGTAAAATCCTTTCGCTCACTTATCATTATCGGAGATGACTCATTTCAGGGTTTTACTCACTGTGAAATAATGCAGCCCTTTGATGTGGGAATCAAATAGAGCGTATACTTCTCAATATCATTGGTAATTACTCGACACAATCATCACGTCAGATCGGAAGGTCAAACCTATTGGACCATCGGTGACTAGCTTTTTCTTTTTTCAGTTTGCACAGCTTTCAAATGATAAACTTTGCACCCTGATGCAAAAAAAAAAAGGGTAAGAAAAAGTGCATCAATGTATGCGTGTCTCTGACAGCCCATTTCAGTAATCCAAAGCATTACTAATGCTCAGCAAAACTTGCTGAGAAATCAAAGTTCCTTCAGCAAAAGGCCCTTTTATGGCCTTTCCTCAATCATGCGTCAGAGACACGGTGAGAAACCAAAACTCATTTCATATAGGGTAAGCCACAAAAACAGCCGCACGCGGGATAGATGCCGCCGTGGCTTAGGATTTCGCACGACACAGGACGGGTGCGTTTGCCGCGGAGGCGCTCGACAACAACGCTTAACCGAAGAGCATTAAGTGGCGCACACGTTGACAAGTACTCGGCTGAACCGTCACAGCAAAGCAGATGAGACCTCTGAAGTCAAAATGCGTCACGTTCACCTCTTATTATGCAGCAGAGCTTCTCGAATCCACGCGCCCTCTGAAGTCTAGACTTTAATGAGCTTTCCCTTTCGCAGCTTGCGGGAGGGACCGTGCGAGGGTTCACATTCCTCACTCTGTCCAAACTCATAAGACCTTAACCGGCTCACTGTGTGGTGCACTGCAGGGGTGCTCTGTAGGCATTTGGCCCTCAAAGCCCATTATCAGGTCAGAGAGCGGTACCTGTTGGTTGTTTTTTTTTTAGGCTGGTGCAAATCATCTGATGCATCATAAAACAAGCGGGGCAGTAATATCTCAAGCTTCCCGTCTCTCCCATAATATACTGTCGTTTTCATTATTTTAAAGGTGATACTGCCAGCAGAGTCCACTGATGTTTATATTTGGGATATCTCTTAATGCTAAAAAAAAATAAGGAAAGATGGAATATTTGTTTGAACTCTTGATTTAGTTTGGAAACGTGATTTAAAAAAAAAAAAAATCTTACCATTTCTGTCAAACGAGGTTACAAGCTGCATGCAGATCTCTTTTTTTTTGGAGAGAAAGAAGCATTTACATCAGGCTCAATATTGAACAGCAACAATCCTCAAGAGCTGAAGCTGCAGCGTGTATTTAAAAGCAAAGAAGGGGTTAAACAAACAACAACAACAACAACAAAAAAGCAACATTGAACAGCTAACGGCAGTAACGTTGCGCAGGCCCTGGCCAACTTAGGCTACTTAGCAAGCTAACGACAGTCCATAGGTGCGAACCTGCACACACACACACACACACACAACACATGACGAGCTAACGCGGCTACGTTAGCTGAAGGTGCAGCCATTAGATGTTTTAGTGCAGTTCTTTAAATGAAGAACAACCGCAGCGCCAACTAACCCCACCTTCGTATTTTGCCGACGTACGACAGCTTAAAACAAGCAGATAGAAGAGTATACTCTTACTTTTTGTGTGTGTGTGTGTGCTGTGTTTTGTTGTTGTTGTTGTTGTTGTTGTGCGGAGCCTTTAAAATTAAAAAAAAAATTAAAAAAAACCCGCCCAGATTTTTTTTTTTTTTTTTTTTGGGGGGGGGGGGGGGGGGGCTAGTTAGCTCCCAGCTAGCATTTAACGTCAGATATCGCAGCGTTTAATTTTCGACGCTTTTGCGGGTTTGACAGTTTTCACCGGACGCACGTGAACCTCAGACGAAACGACGACGTCGCGCTTTGTTGTCGAAAAATGTCTTAAAAGCGTCCGTTTTTTTTGGGTGTTTTTACCCCCTCCACCACCTCCACCCCTCCGGGGGGTAGGGGTGGTGGTGGTGGTGGTGGGGGGGGGGACAGTGTGCACACACACACACACAAAAAAAAAACCCGACTCGGCTCGACACTGTCACACACACACACACACACACAAAAAGTCAGCGCTAGCCGAGAGCTCACCGGGAGGCTCGGATCCTTCACCGTAAAGCTTTCGGTTCACCGGCTACCGGCGGTGCGCGTGAGCTTTCCTCCAGTCCCCGCTGCCATTGCGTGTCACACAAGTGCACACACACACACACACAAAAAAACACAAAAAAAACTAAATACAGCGACATTTTTCTTGACGTTTTTTTTTTTTTTTTTTTTTTTGGTTGGTTGTTTTTTTTTTTTTTTTTTTTCTGCCTTACCTCCGTCGAGAGCGACCTCCCTCTGGCGCTCGTGCAATCAGAGTTGCACAGATTCGGGGTTGCACGCGCACTTTCTCTCGCTCGCCCTCCCTCCACATTCGCGGATGTACATTTAGAAAAAAAAAAAAAAAGAGAAAAAAGAAAAAAAAAAAAAAAAAAAGAGAGAAAAGGGGAGCTATGCCGGGCGGTCTTTGTGTGCAAAAATAAATAAATAAATAAATAAAAAAAAAAAATGCGGGAGATTATCTGTTCGGTGCGCGTTGTTACGGTTGCTGCGGAGATAGCTGCGCACCGGCGTCCTCAGCCCCGCTACGTGGCCCAGCCAAGCTTCTCGCGCGCACCACCGCCGTCCCGCGCTCATCCCAGGCATCCAGGCCCGCTTTGCTCGCTGTCTGGGCAGGCGCGCAGCAGCTTGTCTGGTCTGGATTCTTTTTCGTCTCCCCTACCGAACCAGACAGGGCACGGCGCGCGCGCGCCCGTACGCGCACCCGCACCAGCGCGCGCCCCCGGCTGAAATCCTTTGATTGATGAAATCATAGCGAGAAGACCTCGAGGACCGTTTTGTCCTCCCGGAGGGAAAATTCTTCCAACAGCAATGAATGAATTCCAATTTTATAATCAGCTTTGTCTTTAATCAAATATATATGGTTTCCGTTTTTGAGTTCAGTGTTTCTTTTGTTTTTAACGTGAAGTTCTTGTTCCTGAATTATTTTTTTTTAATGCGTTTCACATGAGATGAAACGTGTTCATAAACCTCAAGCAAGACAAGTTAATTTATATAAAGGCCCTCAGGAAAGTGACTAAATTATATAGTTCAGCAATAAAATTACATTCTCAACAATGCATTTGATAAAGGCTTAAAATAGATGGACATGAAACATGTATATGAGAAATGCAGAATCTCAATCTGAACCCCACCAACTTTTAAAATTAGCTCGTGTGACACTTCACTCCTATCATCAAAGCTACGACGACACTATTTTGTCCAGTTTGAAACCTCTTAATAGTGCAAAGTATTTAGATCTATTTCCCCCCCCCCAAAAAAAAATAAAATAAATAAAGGCGTAAACATAACGTGTTTATGGAGCACACTCCTGCGGTGATAGTTCTGATTATAGCCAACTATAACCTTGTTTAGTTCCCTTTTTTTGTCCTTGACCAACAAGACTGACCACTGGGAGATAGAAACACAATTTTATTGTTGAGCCATTTCTGAAACATGGGGGCCTACATTTCTCCATACAAACCAAAGACAGAGCAACAACTGTAAAGAATGAATCCTTTACTGTCAGATAGGCACATTCCAACTGATAAGGGATGGCAATATTTTTTTATGAAGAACTAATTTACTAGAAAGCCATTATATTCCAGAAAATTAATCTTCCAGCAAGTCAGAACACCCAGAATAGAGTCAAATGAATAACCCGTCTCTAGTCATTTATGTCTTTAGGAGTGAATCAGAAAGATAGCCTTTCATTACTGATTTGAGTGTCGTTACACAAACTGATGAAACCTTCCTGCACAACAATAATCACACAATGGCTGCAGCTTTCCACACATGCAGTGTTTGCACTCGAACAATGTAGCATGAATCTTTAGAGAATTTTCTGCATTGGCATTTCTTCTCAAAACAAAGTACTATATATATCTATATATATATCTATACACATGTATAGATATATATATATAGAGCACGAGCACGAGTAATTAACCCCATCACTTCCTTAAACAAGGGGTGGACTTCATTAATGTAGCCATCGCAGACCTCTCACTTTGTCTCCCACCATGCTACTATCAGCACAGCCCAGTCCAGAATTGGTTAGAGAAAGAGTGGGAGGAATGTATGTTACGTTGGGAGAATCCTTTACTGAATCCTCCCACCACCCTTTCCATGGCTCATGTAGCGGCTGGTGACAGCAAGAGTGGGGCAGACGCGGGGTGACATGCTATCACTGAGGCAACTGGAGCAACGTGCCCTGTCCCGAGGGCAGGTACGTGACATTGCGGGAGCGCGAGAGCTGGAAAGCGATGTCCTCTGCTGCCTCCAGCTTACGTAGCTCCACTAGACCATCGCCAGCCTCCTGCAGAGAGTTGGCAATGAGCAAGGCAGCCTGAGAGTCTCCCTCTGCCGAAATAATGGCCGCCTGCTTTTGTTGCTCTGCCTAAAAGGACAAAAAAGGTCAAATACTGTGATCCAGACTTCCACTTTTTCAACCTATGAAGATTGCATACAAAGTTTTAAACGCACAAGATCTACATGCATGTTAGAAATAATACCTTTTCTACAACAAAGCGGGCTCTCTCTGCCTCCTGCTGGGCCACCTGTTTCATCTCAACAGCCTCTGTGAATTCTTTGCCAAAGGTTAAGTGTGTCTTAAAAAAAAAAAAAAAAAAAAAAGGGGGGAAAAAAGCAATGGAGATTGTTTATTCAAGTTAAAATGCAACCGAAAAGATAACACGGACATAGTTCCAATATTTGCCGACGGCTTCATACCAGTGAAACATCATCCAAGATGAGGCCAAAGGTGGAGGCTCTTTCTGTCAGGTCCTCACTGACCTGCCGAGACACGAGCTCTCTCTGAGTGATGAGCTCACCAGCATCAAACCTAGCCTGTGAAAGAGAGAGAGACACATTTGTTAAATCACCAGCTCATTATAAGCAGAGAATAAATTAATCTGTCCACTGATTGACTGATACTCACCACTACAGACTTTAAGACCTCTGTGGTGATGGACGGGAGCACCCTCTCATCGTAGTCCTCACCGATACTGGTGAAGATGCGCGGCAGCTGGGACGTCACCGGCCGGAACAGGATACGCAATGTGATGTTGACATTCTGCAGATCTGTGGGGTGAACGGCTCAACGGTGACTCACATTGCTATTGGCCTGCACATTTTCTTTTTTTTTTTCATGGATAAAAACTTTTGTGTACATTACAAGTTCACTTCTTAAGTCACTTTTCCACTGCATACTATGGCGCAACTCGACTCTACTCGCCCATTTTCTTCTCCAGTCAAACGTCGGTGATAGTGCCTGGACCCTTTTATTTGGTAACACCGCCGTTGAGGTTCCAAACAAGCTAAACTGAAACCAAAAGGTGCGAGGAGACATAAAAACCACTGATCGGTGAGAGACGATCATCACTAGAATCATCAGTGTAATTGCGCAACACAGGACAACCCTCCATAAGCTCACGTACTACGGCCGCTGGAATTTTTTTTATATTCACTGGACAACTCGAATAATGGCAACATGCCAAAGTATGCTGTGGACAATCAGGGATGTGCGTTCGTTCATTTTTGTTTGGTTGCTGACAAAAGGATCCAGTTAGTGTACGTCGGGTTAAAGATGAAGCTCAGGGTAGTTTAACGCAGTGTCGCCATGACGGCCACCGACACCGAGCGGGTACTATTTGCAGTGGAAAACGAAATCTAGAAAAGTACCTGCTACCAAAAGAGAGTGGAGTCAAGTCGAGCTGTAATATACAGTGGAAACGTTGCATCTGGTCAACTTTGCACGGTTTACAATCAATTGTGAACATACCGCTTTAAGAAATATTACATTTGGGTAATGGTCTCTGAATGTTTTTATTGCCAACAAAAGAAAAACAACATAAAAAAATTGCCTTCTCAAAGACTTTTTCTGCTTATTTTTGAGACACACAACACACGCATGGGCAAACGCAGAAGATAGCTCCTTGGATTATTCGTGTACCTTTGCTGCCCGTGATGACCGGCACGTTGCGTGGACGGGAGCGGCAATCAAAGATGATCGGTTTCTGAACCCAGGGAATAAGGAAGTGGGTCCCTTCACCAACAACAGCTTCCTGTATGCCTCTGAACCGGTCGAATATCACAGCCTGGTGCCCGGCATCAACTGCAACAAGAAGGGTAGTCAGTACCTCATAATTTCAAATTTTTTCCGAAAAAACAACAACGAAAAATAAGGCAAAGAAGAAATGCCACAAACAATAACAAGACTGCAAACATCACAGGCAAGTGGTCAAAAAATATTGATCAGTTTACTTGTGTCACACAAACTTCTGTTACAACACTCCTGCAAGAGATTTAGAAAAAAAAAAACCAGTCACACCATTTTTGTACGATTTCCTAAATTGAAATAAACACATAGTCAAATTGCTTGGCAGTCACCATTAAAAAGGGCTGAGTTCACAACGCCTCCACCGACGGCGAGGGCGAGCCCCAACTTCCCAATGGACTCAAACAGCTTGGCCATGACAGCAACCTGCTGGCAATGAAGACAAGACACGAGTTTAAAAACACACACACACACACACACACACACACACATGCACACAATGCCTCGTAAACCACTTAGAAACCACTGCTTTTTTTTTTTAATCCCCTCTCTGCACACACACAAGGCTGGTGGATGTTAGCTACTTTAGCTCACTGGCTAGCATCAGCTCGTCAGCTGGTTTAGCTGTGAGGTGAGATTAAATTAATTTAATAAATAAGACATCCAAGATAAAAAAAAAATAATAATAATAAAAAAAAGATAATAAGCTTGTCACGGCTGAGATGAAATGGCACGTTATCTGTCGCTGATTGACACGCGCGAGTCAAATCTCGTGATGTAACGTGATACATGGATTACACGTTAAAAAAAACAAAAACCTGTCTCCAATTCACATTGGTATGATTTCTATAGTAACGCCCAGCTAAAACAGCTAAGTATTTTTGGTATTTTTATTGTCACGAACATGCAGCATGTCATAAACTCACCTCAATTTGCTCTGATGTCTGTGACCTCCACCGGACACGACGTGCAACGCGTGAATTTTAGCTACTTCACTGCGCCTGCGCACTGGACGTAGCAACGAAGCTTCTGATTGGACACGAAACAGATCTCTTCTTCTACGACTCGGGCCAGAATATTTGTCCTTCAATGTCACAATGCGTTACTGCCACCTACTGGTTTTGGAGTCCAGCTCGACCAAAAAAAAAAAAAGGCTGAAAACAAGATTTGTGTCAGGACTTTGTTTCGTATTCTTTCCACTTCCAGTAATCATCATCATTGAATACTTCTGTACTTTTACTTCATGAAGGACCTGTCATGGAGTGTTTTTACATTGCTCGATTGGTACTTTTAATTAAGTATAAATGATCTGAATGGGCTACTTCTTCTTCTTCCAGTGATGGCCAGAATCAAGCCTATATTTTAGAGATGCTCTCCCACTACCCTTTTAATGTGCAACATCCTGTTTTTATGAATCTGTTTACATTAAATCTATTTATTTAGTCGTTTGTTTTCCCTGTTTCCGTAACACTGATTTTGTGCTATTCAAATAAACGCATTAATATAAACAAATTAATAGGCTATAACTGACGCCATAGGGCCTACACATTCTGCATTTGTCAAGATTAAAATGGATTAGATTAATTCTCGATATTATGGTTCAGTTTTAGTGGGATTAAACGTGGACCATTGTGCCGTCATTCACTCCCATGGCGCATTAGTTTTGTGACTTTTATAACTTTTAAATACAGTGAGCCCCGAGAGCAAATTCTTTGTCTCTTAGCGACATAAACCTGCAGGGAAACCACCCGGGGCACCTGCACGCACACGCACACGCACACACGCACACACACATGCACACACATGCACACACACACGCGCACTGGGACGACACTTGGTCGCCCCCTGGTGCGGAGAAAGCAAATCACATACGATTTTAGACAGTTTCACTTTCCGTCCAGGGCTTGTAAAGAGTGACGATCTTTGCAAGTAAGCGGGAATCCGCCGCGAAACATTTGTAAGGTCAGTATTGATTATGAATCTGAAAGATATCCGAGGCATTTTGTGACCCAGAGCAACAGCGTCTGGCCCAAAGTGAAGTATTGTCGACTGAGCGATAAGCAGACTGTGAGTCGAGATGTGTCTTGATTTTTCACTTCCTTGACTCTGCGCTTTGCAATGTGGCTTTCCCTCTCGCTTCTCGGTGCATTTTTTTTTGGACATCATCTCGCCTCTCTTCCATCATGTCAGCTAATCTGACGTGACAAGTTTTAAAATTAACATAATGGGTGGTAAATTTGTAAGTACAAATATGTGGCTGTTTGCGACAAGCAACATGTGGTTAATAAAGACATTTTGTTTTTGGGGTTAGTGTCGTGTTGTTTGTTCTCTGTCAATTCGTTGTAAACAAATTAACAGTTGAAAGGAGGAAGATGGAGCTCTTAACTTCACCATCTGTTACAATCCACACCACTATTTAAAATTTTACCATTTACCTCCATATTGCACTAAGAGGTATGCACCAAAAGAGGGCATCACTTGAACAAGTCAGAGTAAAAATCTCTCGACATTTAAATGAATAGATATCAATTGTAAAAGCCTGCTGTTGTCTTAATCTGTTGTTGTTTAAAAATGCTCCAAAAGAAACTGGAAAAAAAACAACCTCTTTTATTATTTTGAGTTTGACATTTCTTTGCTCTGAATTTCAGTGAAAAGGTTTTTAATAAAGATGTTAACTGTGGTAGAAATTTTTGAATGTTGATGTAGTGTCCTAGTGACCCCCAATAGAGGGTGTTAGATTATCAAAGATGCCTCTCTTACTGTTTGTAAGGGTGGGGTCTTTGCATTGTTGTCTGATATACACATTATCATTGCTTCGTGATGAGGTGTTCGGTTTTGTCTTTTTGTCGTCATCATGCTGATTTTCAAGCTCACCATTTCTGCAGAATCATGACATTTTTGTGTCGCTGTCACTCTGAGAGTTTTTTTTTTTTTTTCCCCCTTCACACAGCAGGCGATTGTGTTTCTTCCAGCAGATGGCAGAGCCGGGCCGGACTGTGAGGGTGAGTGGTCTGCCCACAGACATCGAAGATGACAGGCTGAAAGACAAGCTATTCATCCACTTCCTGAGAGCCAGAAATGGAGGAGGGGAAATAGACTCTGTCATCATTGTCAAGGCAACGCCTGTCGCCGCCCTCGTCACCTTCGAGGATGGTGGAGGTCAGTGGGGTCCGGGTGTGGTCTCGTCTCTGCATTTTAAACGCAGAGGAGGGGGTTTCCTTTCTGAATAATCAATTGATTCTGTAAGAGAGACATGTGGGTGTGAAAATACCATTAATTACTAATAATTATGTTATTATACTGACTATATTAGCACTCCCATTCTCACAATACAACAACAAATCATTACCTTTCACTGTATAGACTACAAAATCTAGTTGCAGTCTCTTACAAAGTATCGGTAAGGTTTTGCACTATGTCTGCTGTCACCACTGATTTACACTCAGCTGGAATGTTGGCATGCAAGTCAATGGAGAGGCCAATAGTAAAAAAGGCTTAGTCAGGATGCTTCGCAGACTGTGATTGATTTCCCTCTGATGACCCCTCTCACACAGTGGCACACAGAGTTATTCAACACAGACGGCACATTCTGGAAGTGGACGGGAAGAAGTATAAACTCACTGCAACCGAGCACCGCGAAAGCTTGGACCCCGAGCAGGTATATTTAACTACGATGCCGGGCGATACGTCAACAGATATTGAACGCGTGGTCAAATTCATGAGTGTTCGTCGTCTTTCGTTTTCCATCATCGCAGGTCGTCGTAAGTTTATCAGCGACTGTCGACTACAGCCGGCTTCCAGGGGGAGTCGCGGCATTGGCGAGCCTTCGCAAGAGCCACTGTGATGTCCTGATAAACTACACTGCTGCTGAGGGATTCTGCATGTTGTACGGCGCCTACACCAAGGTGCAGGCAGCCTTGGCGCAACTGCTTGGTCATCCTGGAGGCCCACAGTCAACGGAAAACCAAGACTCCGGTCAACCTGCCATCGGTGGTTCCAGGTCTGCTCAGGCAGCACCGACGCCTCGTACTCAGGAGTCAGAAGATCGGAGCAGAAAACCTGATAAAAAAGATCAAAGGGAAAGAAATCCCACTGGCACACAGAGGCCATCGGATGAGTACAACTCAAGTTCAAATAGGGACCTGACGCCTGGTGGTTATGACTGGGACGATACCGGCCAGACAGACGGTGCCGCTCTGCAACTTCCCCCCACATCAACGGAGGACTTCTCACTGATTGTAGACGCAGACATGTTCCAGTATCTGCAGAAGCACTGCCGGGAGGAATATCAGGATGTCCTCAGTCAGCACAGTGTTGATGTGGTGGATGTGACAAATCAGGGTTTGACCACTCTGTATCTGCAGGTCGCAACAACAGTGACAGGGAGCAGTTGGGAGCGGGAGAGCTTGAAGATGGCAAAAAAGGCGATAAGTCGGCTCTACGAGGAGAATGAGACCAAGATCCGCCGAGCCCAGCTCCCTAAACTGATCCTGTCCCCCAGGGGAGGACTGCAAACGGCGATGGAAACCTTAAGTCTCAGACTTCCCAAGCTTCTTCTGAATGAAGATGACCGAAATATTTACATTATTGGGAGCAGTGGTGACGTGTCTGAGGCCAAGCAGTTTCTTCTCCTGGACCAGGTTAAAGTGAGAGATAAGAAAGAGGATGCCACCAGTCTTCTTAGATTTCCTTCGTATGATTCATCGACTCCTGCTGACGAGGAGGGAGTCCCCCTCGCCATGTCCTCCACTGTAGGATCCGTTGATGATAGAATAGATCAAATGCTGAGGTCAGAGGAAGATGAAAAGGGCGCTGAAGGACCCACAAGGTATAAACTCGCTGCTCGGTTCAAGAATTCAGGGTTGGCCGCGTTGGGCAGTCGAGCAACTGACTTCACCTTACGAACAAACTCGTCTCCCAGTAAACAAACCCGCCTCGGGCCGGTGTTAGGGCATGACATACTGTCAGAAGCAGCAGGGAGTCCTGGGGAAGCCGTCTCCAGAGCGGTACCTCAAAACACGGGAGGGGACATTTTGTTCACGAGTGGTAATGCTTTGCCTTCAACTTCTTCCACGCAGAAGAAAACCTTTTTGAGCCCAGATTTAATCGATGCTCGACCCAAGACTTCAACCTCCCCCTTCAGTACTACTCAGTCCAGTTTATTCGGAGGTGCTTCGCTTCCACCTGCTGGGTCTGGACCCACCTTGAAGCGAGCAAGTAGTTTCTCAGGAACGGCTCAGCTGAAGGCTCAAGTCACGGCTCAGAGGAGCCAAGACGATTCCAGTAAGTACGCGGTCGGAGCCAGACGCAGGTCGTCCAGCTTCAGCACCCAAACAGGAAGGGACAAGCAGGAAGCCCACAATGCAGAGTTCACTGTTTCCCTGGGGATGTGGAATTACATATTAGAAGCCTACGGCACCCAAGTGGAGGATCTTACCTCTGATGTCCAAATGAAACAGAGCAACTCAGAAGGTAGTAATGATCTGATCATCACCTTAAGAGGGGCGAACTCATCTAAAGTGAGTTCGTGTCAGCTCGCTTTACAGAAGCTGGTTGACTCGGTCAGTTCAGACTTCTCCGTGCAGAAGCTGTGCCTGTCAGAGCTCAGCGTCGCTAACACAGCAGATGAAACCTTACAGGCCTGTTGTTCGGAGGTGCGGAGCTGCTTCAAGAAGGTCTCGATCCAGATATTGAAGAATAACTTGTATCTGCTCGGTCCAAAACAGATGTGTTCTCAGGTAAGTGCTACACTGCGGGAGGTGTTTTCTGGAGATCCGGCCCAACCACCTGAACACCACCGCTTCTCTAACCCTTCTACCTCCACGTGGAATTCACAGACTTCTTTACAAATAAATGAGGACCAAAGCTCCGGTCTGGACTGTCACAGTAATTCTCAGGTGACGCTAGAGAGCCAATCGGGCAAAGCTGATGCGACGAGTTACGGTGAGGAATGGAAGACGACCTACAGTGGTGACTTCGGTGAGAAGGAGATTGTGAACGCACCTACCAGCCAACCGCCGGTGAGGAAAGCCCATGTTGTTAAGGAGAAAGTGAAGATCGCAGGTACAGGGGAGATGGACGGGCAGAAGACTGAGTCGTTCGTCAATCACTCTGCAACAGGAAACGATACAAGCGCCAAACGCGTGAACGGTGTCGGGTCAACGACGGCCTGCACCGACGAAGAGACAACCGCACAAACTACCCAGATAGACAGTAAAGGTCAAAGAGCAGCAGAGATCCAGAACAACCCGGAGGACTCCAGGTCCGACCAGGGAGGCCCGGGGTGCATCTGCGTGTGCGGGGAGACCGGGCAGTCGATCACGAGAACCAAGTGTGGGGCCGCCATGTGCTCAAAGTGCCTGGACACCGTGCACGCCCACTGCAGAGTTTGTCACGAGACGGCAGCGACACCCCGCGGCATCCAGGGAAAAATCAGCAAATCTAAACTACACATCAATTTAGCGGGTCACAGCAAGGTCGGCGCCATCAAGATCACGTACCGGATTCCTGATGGTATCCAGGGGGTGAGTGGCTCAGCTGAAACTTATCCTCACTGATAACTATTGGATCTGATACGGGCCTTTCACTTAATCTTCCAGAGTGCTTCTTAAGCTTTCATCTCTGAAGAGACAACAAAAGAAAAAAAGTCGCTCAGTTAGCATCTTTTTACTTGTTATTGTAGGCTAAAGTAGAAACAATGTGCAAGAGATTTTTTTAATTTTTTTTTTATTACACAGCAGCTATGTAAAGGCTTTTTGAAGCTCAATGTGATGATGTTTTCTACTGTTAAATGTAAATTTTCCCTTGTATTTTAGTTGACTCTTACAGGATGTCAAGCGAGGCCTTTTCTGATTTATTATGTACTTGAAACTTGCTGCACAGGAAATTATGCATTTTGTTAAATAAAAAAACCAAACAATTGCAGTCGCAGTTCTGCATTTGTTTCGTAATCCGCTGACATCTGCAAGCAAAAGGCTGCACATACTTGTAAAACTGACTACAGTTGCAAATTCTGACCCCTTGTGCAAGGTGCCTGTATTTGTGCTAAGGTATCACATACAGCTTTAATAAAAGTCTGTTTTCTTCTGTACCTTTATGCATAATATCCACAGAGTTTGTTCACGACTGTGGTCTTTGCTTTCCATCTCACCAGGACGGTCACCCATCTCCTGGAAAACCATTTCAAGGTGATACATTTGAAGCCTTCCTACCTGACTACGAGAAGACGAGGAAGCTGCTGCCCCGGCTGGAGAAAGCCTTCAGGCAGGGACTCACCTTCACGGTGACGGGCAAAGACACAGAGGCCAGGGTCACCTGGGACTGCATCCCACACAAGACCAGCTTACAGGGAGGCAAATCAGGGTGAGTGCAGCCAGCGAGGACGTCGAAACACACCTGAAGAATAAAGGTCACAAACAAACAATCTCCTTCTTTTTTTCTTTCTCTCAGGAAAGGTTACCCAGATTCCTCTTACTTGATGCGCTTATCCGAGGTTTTGACCTCCTATGGGATCGCGGAGGAACCAGCCAAGTCTCAACAATAGAAATATATACAGAGGCATTCTCGTGTTATTTTATGCATATATTTTTTAATCTTTGAACCCATTTGCACTGTATTTGTATTTTGATCGGTACACGGTTGTATTGTTCTGTTGTAGCAAGTCGGGGTTGTCTGATTATTTATCCACAAACTAAAATCTCATCCAGATGATGGATTTTAAAATTTTCAAACTTGTCTCCCCAATTCTTCTTTTAAGAAAGGCGAGTTTAAAATGTGTTTAAATGATCAGCCATTACTGTCTGCATTATTTAACAAAGCATTCCTGAAACTTTTTTTGACTGATTTGTTTCGTAAAAACTGCATTTAATTCTGAATAGTGTGCACAGTACTGTATATACCTACATTTTGTACCGTCCTGTATGGGTGTAATCATAAGAAATCTTTGTGTCTTTGTTTCTCCTCAGTTTGTAATGGGCACAGAAATAAAACAAAAGCACATTCCCTGTCTTTTTTTTTGTTATGCTTTTTTTATTAGTCCTGGAAAACATGTAAGGCATATGGTAACATTACACACTGAAGCGTTACAAGCTCTAAAGGCCATGTGGACAACATGGCACCACGCGGTAAAACCCAGAGTCAAGCACAGAAGCAGCATCAATTCAAAGGGTTTAAAAAACAAAGTCGAGACGAGAAGAAGTGTGTTTGCAACCAGGAAAAAAACAAAAACAAAACAACACAAAGAAGGACAAAGGAGTAATCGAAGATCTAGAAATCAACCTGTTGGGTATGCCTTGTAGAAAATGACCAGAGGTGACTGAATTCTAACAGGAGGTGTGTAGTGGGATGGAAGTGAAGCGAGTTTCTGAAGCATTCCCAGAGATAGGTTAGGATGAATGTACCAGCTGGCAGTGCCCATGCTGAAGGTGACAGGACAGGGTGGACTCTGGTGACACGGGAGGGGGGGACGGGAGCATGGGACCGGCTTCAGTTGACACGACTGTCATTCTCCTCCCCTCACACCACACCACTACATGACTACTAAACTACCGGGAAAGAGACAGCAGAGCTGTGGGTACACACATGCCTTTTTTTCTGCTTGACTAAACATGCATTCCAGTTCTGTACACGACACGCCCAGCCAGGTTGTACTTTCTTAGCATCTCTGCAATGCCGCTGCATGGCAACATGTTAAAAAAAAAAAAAAAACTGGTAAGGAAACGAGAGCTGCAGGCAGATGTGGTTTGTTTGGGTTCTCGGTGTGGATGAATGAACGCAGCGGCTCCGAGTTTGGAAACACGCCACTGGCAGACCCTCTCCGTTTGGACTCAGAATACTAAAGCTTACATCGAACGTGGATGGTGCGGAGGAAAATCAGTGTGACAGTTTGTGCAGTGAACTCAGTGAAACAATGACGTGTGTGTTAGCTGATGGAAAAATTAAGTGGTTTCTTACATGAGGGAAAACTGCTGTTTGGAATGACCTGAGAAACCATATAAAATTAGGAAATTCACCTCCGAGCTGAGCGGTGGGTGCCTGTGAGGGACTTCAGTTATGAGCCAAGACAGACAGAAGAGTAGCTGGTGGAAATACTAAACTCATGAGGCTTTACAGACCTAAAAACTGTGAGTGTTAATGAGTGCTATCAAATCTAAAAATGCAAATGTTCAGGAATGTGTATTTTTACTTTGAAACACTGTTTTCCTCCCGTGGATCTCTTCTGTTGCTACTCTTGCATAAGTGTCTGGAATCACTGGGACATCATTGCAAGATGACATACAGTCCAGCTCTCAGACAGCAGGCCAAAGTAGGAAGGGGTGGGCTTGGACCGCAACCCCAGACATGACACCCCCTCACCCCCTCCCCCTCCGCCCCACTGATTGAGTTCATCTCAAAGGCATCTTAGCTCCAAAGAACCAAAGGGAAAATGTTGAAAGAAAGAAAAAAAAAACAGACCATAATCTGTTTTCCACATGCAGATGAATGCATGCACTTTCAAATTCCAGATGTCAGAGTTATGTTTTATTTTCTATGACTGTGTATGCAGAGGGGAAGGGGCTGATATGGAGAGAGGAGTTTTTGGCTGCCTGCTGGACTGCGACGGTTGCACTGGCCAAGAAGCTCTGCAGATGCAGCACAGGAAAAGCAGAAGGACTCTAACAATCCTTGAGAGAACTGAGATCAGCTGTAAAGCGGAAATGTTGTGTCTGGGGCAGGCCGTGGCTGAGCTATGATCAGCCAATGAGCGTTTTTTTTTCCTTTTTCGTTCAGCTGTGTTACAGCACTGGCATGCCTGCACAGCTGTGCGAAGACATCTGCTCCCTCACTTGTTATATGAACCATTTGGAAACAAACGGAAAGAAACAGAAATCCATAGAGAGGAATACCACGGAGCTTTGGATTTAGAGGAAAATTGCAGATTTCTGTGACTCTATGCGTCTTTTGGTGGAGTTTTGAGTCTTTAAATGCACCAGTTCCTTTTCACTGTGATATCATAGTTGTAAACACATATAGGAGGAGAATCAACCTGTTGCAGGTTGACGTGATGTGAGAGCTGGTAAAAACACAGTGAAAAGGATTGTAATACGGAGGAGAGGCCTCGGACTGAGGTAAGCTGTGTGCAAGGAGACAGGCACAGTGCAGGCCTACGCTGGAGCAAGACTGCAACCAATCAAAAACTACAGATTGTGTTGAACCTTTTGTAAACTGCAAAATTCTGTCAGCAGCCAGGAGCGACTGGGATACAAATCTGACACGCCGTGACAACTCGTTTGTCTTTTTTTTTTTCTTCAAGGTCGACGGAAATGCATCCAAAAACAGAATTGTCTTCATATTGTTTTATGCACTGTTAATATTCAAAGCACTGACAGAGGAATATACATACAATTTGGCACACATGGGCTGGACCAACAGAAAGACTTTATCACATTTAAAAAAAGGAGTGCAGGTTGGCAGGTCCCCACATAAAAGAGTATGAGCTTTGAACTTTAAACCCTTGGATAAACAAAAACAAACAAACAAATAATAAAAAAAAAAAATATTCATATAAAGGTAAATTAAAAATAACAGTAAGTAAAACATCTTTTGTTTTTTTCTTCTTCTCTTTTTTTTTGTTTTTTTTTGTAACCGAAGCGTTTGTTTCTCACATGGCACTTGGAACAGAAGCACCGTCCACAGGTTCACGAAGGGAGCCCAGCAGATTAGAACAGAACACTAACCAGAGGCTGACAGGACACAATCACTCCCCACACCAGCGTGGCGGTCGCACTCCGGCCCACATCGCTCCACCCTCGCTCCACATTTTACTTCCTGCCCGTCGAGGATGGATGAATGCTTTGATTTTAGCTGCCACCCAGGAGAAGTTGGCCAGGGCAGGGACTTGCAAGCTGGAAATGAGGGGACCTTTACATGACTGTGTGTGTATGTGTTTGTTTTTGTGTGTGTGTGTGTGTGTGTGTGTGTGTGTGTGTGTGTGTGTGTGTGTGTGTGTGTGTGTGTGTGTGTGTGCGCGCCACCTGTGCGTTCAGTGAGCTTCAGCAGATAACACTGGGAGTGGATGATGGGAAACAGGCTGCAAACCTGGAGCCAAATCAAAGCCTGCGTGGGACTGGAGCGCGACTGCCATACTTGCAAGTGCATTAAGATCAGCGAGCAGAGTGCAAAATACTAATACCAACTGTCCTCATAACACAGGCCTCTTATCAGACAGGAGGGAGAGATAGAGTGAGAAGGGTGGGTCGGTTTGGAGCTACATTAATACTGTAGCGGAGTAGTGTAAGGATGAGGAGGGGTGTGTGGGGGAGGGAGAGGGGCGGGGGGGGTGGGGGGGTGAGGGGGTCGTAGGGTGGGTGCTTTTAAAACCTGACAAACGACCTGAGGACACACACATCTTCACACACGATGGCACACCACACACAGCACATGAGGGAGGCCACTCATGCTAACACAACAACTTTTTTTTTTTCTTTCTTTTCTTTTCTTTTTTTTTTTTTTTTTTTTAACATTTTGGGTTTTTTTGGTGTGTTTTTTTTTTTTTTTTTAATTTTTTTTTTTTTACAAAGTCACTATAGTCACCATCTGAGTCTCGAAACACCGAGGCCGGACTCAGAGACAGGCAGCGAGGCAGGCAGGTAAGATCTAAAAGTCGATGTCTTCATACAGGAGAGATTTCGAGTCCACCCCGGAAGGATTTGTGCAGAATTACAAAGGCTTATCCTTCCTGACATGACACCATTGAGACAGAATTCCTACTGTCCGTTAGGGGGAGCGGTGCGCTATTTCAGCCAGCGTACTGGTAACTGCACACATTGTCGATATTGAATTTTAAATTTCTGGCTGGTTTGAAGTAACAGTTTGGCAGAGAAAAACTAAAAAAACTAAAAAAAAAAAAAAAAACTTTAAAAACTGATTCACCTCCTCAATTTATTCCCAGAAATCCTTACACCATTTTACACCTGTTAAAATACTGGCATCGACTGTTGGCAAATACAGAGTTAGAGAAGCAGAAAAAAAAAGAGAGAGAGAGAGAGAGAGAGACACACAGGGAGAGGAGTCAGAGAAACAGACCACAGTGCCATCTCTGACGATCCTGACGCCTGTTGCTATGCCGACCATAGAGAGGGAAATGGAAAAGAGGAGGGAGAGAAAGAGAGGACAGAGAGAGAGAGAGAGAGAGAGAGAGCGAGAGAAAGGAGGGAGAGGGGAGGGCGAAGTATGGCCGGCAGCTTGAACTGAATTCTCCTCTCTCAGGTCGGGGTGATCGACAGGCGAGCGGTCGCTGTGAAAGGAGCTGAAAGCCGTGGAATGTCTTCGAGGAGGACCGGGGAGGACGAGAGACCGAAAAAAAGAGAAAAGAAGAACTGGTATTCACCTTCTTAACTTGCTCATTTCAGAAGCTTCACTGTCTCAGCATGACAGTGCCTCTTTCATCACATTCAGAGTGTGCGTGTGTGTGTGTGTGTGTGTGTGTGTGTGTGTGTGTGTGTGTGTGTGTGTGTGTGTGTGTGTGTGTGTGTGTGTGTGTGTGTGTGTGTGTGTGTGTGTGTGTGTGGCCTGTTTGAACAGAAACAAATTCTCTCTTAATTGGCACTGGGCACTTCTTGCCAACAGTTGGTCAGCTAGAAAAATCTGTAACTAAGGAGAAAGAAGCTGAGCAATGATTTCTGCCTCCCTATTCAACGCCGCACAGAAAG
The DNA here is from genome assembly GCF_029030835.1 of Brachyistius frenatus. Lineage (NCBI taxonomy): Eukaryota > Metazoa > Chordata > Actinopteri > Embiotocidae > Brachyistius > Brachyistius frenatus. Next base: position 918,884 of record NW_027210679.1, on the reverse strand, counting down.
GCTCATTATGAATGGAAATTCATATTCAGGCAAGTGCAAAGCCGGAGCCACTATATTAACTTCGCGGAAAATGTTGGGTGGGAACTCGCGCATTAATGGAGCCGCTTCGCCTTCGCCTCAGACAAACACCGATACAAGGTTTAAGGCCGACTAAACGATAACCGACGTGAGGCCGTGTTGCACGAAGCAGTCAAACATCATGATCAACTCCATGATGCAAATATCTCCAGGGGAGGTGGGGTGCATCGGCCAATCACAGGCGTCTCTGACTCATCCTCAGTGACATAACTGAGCGTTGGACGCCGGGAGAGCAACGTGTGGGTGGGTGTGGTTCTCAGTTTATCTGCCTGTCTGTCTTTTTGTGCCTGTCTGTGGGTCCGGCCCGTGGGTGGATCTGGGTGGTGGTGGTGGTGGTGGTGGTGGTGTGGTGTGCGTGTGTGTGTGTGTGTGTGTGTGTGTGTGTGTGTGTGTGTGTGTGTGTGTGTGTGGAGAGGGGGGAGGGGGGACTCAGCACAGTGAGGGGGGAAGTGGAGGTGGCAGGTGGAAGTCAGAGCAGAACAATTTAGCACAGTGGGAGTTGAGATGAGGTGGTGCACGGGGGTCGGGGGGTGGGGTTTGGGGTGTGGGGTGTGGGGGTGGTCGAGGGTGGGTCCGGAGAGCGAGTGGGGATTACGGTTGTCAAGGAAACGGTGATTTTTGCCCGAGGCCTGGACCCGCGTACCCACAATCCTCCATGGCTCTCTTGTCTGTCATTCTCATTAGGAAAAAAAAAAAAAAAAAAAAAAATCTTTCCTCAAAATTCGGAGGGGACCGAGATAGGTTTGGACCTTACGACGGGTTTACAAGTGATTGAAATTTATTTATTTTAGAGGTAAATGCGAGGAAACAGGAGGAGGAGGAGGAAGTGGGCGGAGCCAGGCCTGAGCAATCACTGCCATAAAGAGGTGAGGCAGAGGGGAGGTGAAAAAACTAACAATGGTTTGATCATTTTCTAATCTATCCTTCTAACTCCTTCCCATCCTTGCCTACCCTCCACCCCCCATCCTTTACCCCCCGACCCCACCCCACCCTCCCACACACCTCACCCCCCTGGTCCCAGGACACAAACTCCCTGCTGGTCTGCTTGACTCTCCAGTCCTTCCCTCCTCACTTCTCCTCCTTCTTGGCCTCTTCCTTCTTCTCCTCCTCCTTCTTGGGCTCCTCCTTCTTGGGCTCCTCCTTCTTCTTGTCGTCCTTCTTCTCCTCCTTCTTGCCATCGTCCTTCTTCTTGTCGTCCTTCTTCTTCTCCTCCTTCTTCTTGTCCTCTTTCTTGTCCTCCTTCTTGGGCTCCTCCTTCTTCTCCTCCTCGGGCATCGGCTCCGTGGTGAGGACTACCTTCCCGATGTTGTTCCTCTCCTGCATCTTCCTCATGGCGTCGCCCACCTGGAGGAGGGACAGAAGGAGAAGGGCGATTACGTGAGGCAGGATGAAAGAGCAAATGGCGAAAAGGAGCATAAACGAGCCTTTAAATACGCCCTCCATTGAGAAATATCTACCGAGGGTGAGCAGTAGTAGCCAGTTTCTTCTCCACCGGCAAAGATGTGCGTTTTTGCATTCTGCGCCTCTAATCTTCCTTTTAATACTTGCAGCCCAGAAACAAATCTTTCTCGGCTTGCTCTTCGAATATCACTTTAATATGCAGTACACGAGAAATTACATTTGTTTAGATGAGACTTTAATAATCTTTGAGGGGAAATGAGATTGTTGCAGCTGCTCACAGCAAATAAAAAGTGGATAACAAAATAAATTACACATTCCTCAGACATATTTTCAATGTAAGAGTATATTAAGTATAAATATAATGGGATTTATTTAAATCAAAATTGTAAGAAATAAGAAATTGAGTCATGAGGTAGAAATCTTGAGGATTAAAAAAAAAAAAAAAAAATTTAAGTTCCAGTGCTACCAAACAAAACATTTTTATTTTATTTTGAAAGGTACGTAATCTCTAAATTAAAATTGAGGACAGAAATAAGGCAAATGAGGAAGATTTCCATCAGAGCGAATGATGAAGAGTAATGCTGTTTCTGGGACCTGTTTTCAATTTTGTGCCGAAGGTAAAGAAAGACTCTGCAAGACAGACTTTTTAAAAACATTTTTTTTTTTACAGGCTTGCCAATAAGGCTTCATAAATTTGCATTGCATTCACCCTTTTTCCAGTGAACGAGGGCAAAATCAGAAAACCTGCCATATGATAGTGATTTAATCTCATTATTAAAAGATGAATTCACATTTTTAACACGCCCATATATACAATAAAAAAACATTTTTAATCTTTCTTTTTTGTGTGCAAATGCAGTAGATGCATTAACCTTTTTTCAAACTTGTAGACTTTTTATAAAAATCCTTTTTTCTGCAGGTCAGCCAGCAAACACTGTGCAGGCAATCAGAAATGAAGGAAACTTTCACCATAAACGAAATGTTAATGAAAGACTTGTATAATTCAGACTGCTGAAGCCTCTGAACAACGAGTGCGGATTTCATCACTTACATTTAAAATGACTTTAAGAGGGGATTTCTTCACTGGCCAAAATAAACAAGACTACAAGAATAAACAAAATATGGCAAAGCACTTATGGGCATGTGAGTGTTGTTTAAAGATAGACGTGGAAACATGTGAAGCTATTCTTTAAAGATGCGTATTCATCAAGTGAGCCTCCATCACACGACATCGGGTTCAAATAGTAGAAATTTTAAAAGTGGTTAATCTGGTGTTTATTACAGAAGATCAGTCTGGAGTCAATATTTCATGAAAGAACTCAACCAAATATTTTTACTTTAGGGGTCAGACACTCTTGCGATGACAGCCCCCCAGAGTCGGCCCCCACCAAACCCCCCCGCACTGATGGATCGACCGACTAACTGCCTCTCCATCATCATGATGGGAGGAGAATCCCAGCCAGATCCGCCCCAACCCTCCTCCACTTGACCACTGAGCTCTGTCCACTGTCTGTTCCTGTCTCCATCACATCCCCCCACGCCCCCTCCCTCATCCTTCCTCCCTCCCTCCCTCCGTCCCTCCCTCCTCTCTCCAATCCCCCCGTATTTGTGCGAGGCAGGCAGACCATCTAACGACCAATACCACGGCAACAGGGCCATCTCCTAGCAACGTAAAGCCCGGCTGAAACGTGGCCCTGACGACTCAGACACATGGGGAAAGAGAGAGAGGGGGAGTGTGGGAGTTGGAAGTGGAGGGAGGGAGGGAGGGAGGGAGAGGAGAGGAGAGGAGAGGAGGGAGAGGAGAGGAGAGGAGGGGACCAACTGGTATTCCTCAGATGAAGAACATGTAAGGTGGTGGTGGTGGGGGGGGGGGGGTCCAGGAATTATAAGAATCATCTTCAACGTGAATGAAAGAAGTCCCAGTGAGCGTGAGTGACGAATCCATCCATCCCCCCCCCCATCACTCTCTCTGAGCTCTGACAGCCTCCTTGGACGAAAGCGAGCGCTATTTGTGGCGACTGACATGACCGTTATCCTCGTGGGTATCAGTGCAGATGTAGATAATGAATCACGAGAAACCAGCAGAGAGAAAACAGAGGTGCTAATTTCCATGTATTGTTCAAGCATGTTTATCCATTCGTTGGAGAAAAAAATAAATAAAGAGGGACAGTGGGGGAAGGGTTGTGATGAATGGGGTCAAGGCGTGGCATTTGTACTCGGGTCATAATAATCGATCAACTATTTGATTGCCCGACAGCTTTTTTTTTGTTTTTTTTGTCTTTGATGCAACAACAAGCAGCGGCATCGTGTGTTCGCAGGCGTCAAACCAAAAAACTTTACTCGATGAGCCGCTCCGATGTGCCTTCTTCTCTCCTCTGTGCTTCCACACTCCTTCCATTTTTCTTTCTCATACATCAGGGCCCCTCCCTGAGACAGACGCGCACACTGACTAAAGGATGTCACCATAGCAACAAGAGAGGAAGAGCAAAAAAAAAAAAAAAAAAAAAAAAAAAAGATACACTGCGAGGAGGGGAGACGGAGAGAATACAGCGAGATAGAGAGAGACGGAGAGAGGGACTCAATAACCTATAGACAGAGAAAAAGAATCTGATATAAAGAGCGGACAGATGGAGAGGCAGATAAAGAGCGTCAGATGGCGGAGAAAGACAGCGGGTGTTTCTCTCTGGCTGCAGTCACGCCGCCAAAATACTGACCAGCTCTGACTCGGACAACAGAAGATGTCAGCCTCTGACTCTCCTCTTTTTCTATCTGTGTTTTTCACACCCCTCTCTATTCATGTCTGTTAGCAGTGTTGATTTTTGTCAGCAACAATCTGAGTCTGTCTGGCCGAGTGAGTTATGCTGGAAGTGACACAGTGCTTCTTGTGGACAAAACTTCGCCTGTTGAATGCGAGCCTTATTGAATCAGGGCCACACCCGTCTCCTGCAGATCACATTGGCAAACACATACACAGACACAGACCCACCTGGTATTCACTTTGTGAGCACATGGCCCGAAGAAATGCATGTAATTCAGGTATGAATGCACTTGTGTCACAGTGAATCATCTGTTCATTCAGGCTGAGATGGACAGGGCTGGATTCAATCATACTAACAACCAGGGAAAATGGATCTTAAATCCAAATACAGATGCTGTTAGAGTTCGGATTCAGCCAGAAATGACATTAAAAGAAAAATAAGTGCAGTACAGATAAAGGATAAAAAATTAAAAATTAAAAAAAAAAATAATAAAAAAAGGTTTTCATTAATTACGCCTGTAAAACTAGTCATGCCACTTGTAAATAAGGTGGATGATAAGCATATCCTCTTCTATCCGTATATGTTTTATTATTATAGTGATATATTGCTGTATAGTAAGAGATATAAGAGATGAATATGTGTGTTTGTGGTTGAACTAAGCACTTTAAAGCTGGTTGCCTTTGGAAAAACAGTGTAGCAACATTATTATGCAAACAATATTTCAGCTCGACTTATGATGAATGTTACGAAAGAACAGAGACTGTGATCGACCCAGACATAATCCACACATTAAAGAAACGATAATTAACGGAGAGACACGAACCTGCTCAAGATGCCAGGTGGAGTCAATGCGGGGTTTGACTTTGCCCTGCTTGTAGAGAGCCAGGATGGTGTCCATGGCCTGGGTGATGAGCTCCGTCTCCCCGTCCAGGTACCCCAGGTGGAAGCCGCACACCGACTTGTTCCCCTGGATCAGGCTGAGCGTGTGGATGGAGAACTGGTGGTACCAGTTCTTGGCCACGGCGAGCAGGTTCTTCTTCTGGCCCGCCAGCATGTTGGCCGCACCTGACAGAGGAGGAAAGTGAAAAGGGCGCATAAGAGTTTGAATCCCAGTGGACAATGAATCCACTGATGTTTCTCAAAGTCTCCCAGCAGAAAAAAAAAAAAAAATCTGAATCAGATTTATAGCCGAGTAAATTTCAAATAAAAGGAATTTGTCTTGATGTCACGGGTGCAAAACAATCAGTAAATAAAAAGTAGGAGAAAAAAAAATGAAGATAAAATTCAAATAACATGAAAGACAAGTGGTATATGAATTAAATTTCAAGATAAAGAATGAAGTAAGTACACAAATATGAGCACAGTATAAACAGTATGTTTAATGTAAATGTAATAAAACAGAATACTAATTAAGTGTGTTAATGTAATGCACCGTGTCAGATGTGTTGATTTCACAGATGTACAACATGAGATTATAGATTTCACACACTCTCAGTGTCAATAAGTGGGATAGAGTCGACATCAGGGGGGGTCCCGGAGCTTGATTGATGAGACCAGCTGCTGTCAGGAAGAAAATGTTCTCGTGGCGTGATGTATTGACTGAGATAGACCTCAGCATCTTACCGGAGGGGAAGGGTTGAAAAAGTTTATGTCCGGGCTGAGAGGGAGGGGTCGGCCATAGTCTTTCCTGCTCGCATCAAAAACAAGCTATTTGAAAGATGTCATATCCAATTTCAAGACAATTATTAACATTATTTTGTCAAGTGGCTCGACTTGTTTGTTCTGGTTTGTTTGTTTGTTCCACCTCCACCTTCCACCCTAAAAACCCCTCTGTCCATCTCCGCTGTCACTGACACCACATCCCCTTCCTATCCCCCTCCGTCTATTCTCTTCCTGCCTCCGTCCCTCTCTTGGGGGAGGGGGGGGGGGGGGGCAGGGAACACAAAGCGGGCTCTGAGAGAGGAGAGGGACCCGGCCGGCTACATTCAGACACATTCCAGGTTTCGTGCGGATAGAACGCCCCATTGTTCCACCACGCATATTTCTGATAAGCTGGAAGAGAAGCAGCCCCGGCACAGAGGGACCAGGGAGGGTGGGGTGGAGCTGGTGGGGAAGAGGAGGGAGGGAGGGGAGGGGGGGGGGTTCTGTAGGGGTGAGAGAGGGTGAATGGGCGAGGGTGGAGGGCACCATGCTGGGTAGTAGGTTTCTAAGCCACATGTAAAAGGCAAGGCCCTGTTCTCCGCGGATGCCGAACCCCGCCCACCGCATGTATGCTGCTTCCAGATTGGCATCGCAACAGAGCGAGCGTAAAGGGCTTCCCACGGATGAGCCGCAGCGCAGCGAGGACACGGACCTCCGCAGAGAGGCCACACTGCCCACCAGAGAGCCGCTTCACTCTGCAGCGAGTGTGAAACCCACAACTAACTTCATGATGTCTGCCGTGTTCATTTACGAGCTGTCTCCCAGATTTTTTAAAACGAGTAGTTGAAAATGATTTTTTTTTTTTTGCTATTCAAAAAAAAAACAATAATCCAAATTGCAGTGATATTCTGCAGTAATTGGAGAAACGTTCAAAAATCACGAAGGTGTAAAGTGACACTCAAACGCAGCTCTGACCAAAGATTCGTGAGGAGATAAAACTGTTTTAGAGCGTTGCAGGAAAAGTTGCAGCAGCGTGAACTGATCCGTCTCAGCTCGACTTCAACCAGCTGAATCTATCGCCTGCGACTCAGCTTCTAGTCACAAGTGGGCAGTTTTGGAAGGTAAGGCATGATAGTTAGTGGTTATTTTTGGCTTATTATGGAGCTGCTCTGGAAAAAGATGGGAGAAACCGTCAAAACAGATCTCGCCCGTCTCAAGTTCATGACATAAATTAGCATTTAGCCTTCTGGGTATCCCACGGCAGCACCAATGAGCTGCTCCAACATTTTTGTTACATGTTTCTGCTGTTTCATCACTTTGAATAATGTTGTAAGTACATCATCATCATTGTCCATATTGACGTTTTGAGCTACTACAACGACGAAACAGCCTGAAAAGCCGACAATTAAAACTAAGGTACTGGCAACCATTGCTCAGAAGATGTTACACCATCTTGTCTCGTTGCTTTGGTGCAAACAGGCAGATTTCAGACTGTTGACTGGCAAATTGCAAGCAGTTGCAAGTTTCAAATCCTATATCTGCAAATTTTTGGATTTGAAAGGGCCCTGATATGTAGCTGACGCGTTCCAGTCAGGAATATGTTGATGGGCATGTCTGCCAAACGCTGCTCACTTGGGCAGGTACAACACTGGCCCGCCAACAAGCTTAATAAACCACACTGGGTTTTAGGCATCAAGGAAAGAAATTCTGGTAAATTAAAAAAAAACTGAAAATCAGGTGATGCTTGGTTGAAGAGTTTAATACAACCAAGGGGGAATGTGCTGCATGGCAAGACTTTGTTTATTTAATTATAAGAGGTTCGCTTGTGAAATTTTATGTGTGATTTTGGCACAGAAGATTGACTCCGAATCTTATTTTGTGTGGAAAACTGTAGTAAATTGAAATATTGGCGAGCCTTCTCCCAGGTTTAACCAAATTTGTTCTCTCATTTTCCCATTTTCCAAACAAACACATGGATGGCTGTTTCGCATCACTAAACATTCATACAGATCTGCCACTAGCAAACTACCGATTGACTCTCAAGGTAATGGGCCTTTTTATTTTTTATTACTTACCATAGGTAATAAGTTTCCCCATAGGCTTCAGCAGGTTGTAGGCCTTATGGGTGTCTGACCCTCCGAGAGGGTCCAGTATTATGTCCAGCCCTGCAGCAGAAGAGAGAAGAAGAAGGGGACAGTTATCGCTGAGTGTGAATTCAGAGACAGCCGCCTGCCAAGTCTCTTCGGCAGCCCCCCCTCTGCATGCCAGAGTTCACTTGGAGTAGTGAGCGGAGCCAAGTTGTGTCATGTTTACACCAAGACGTATTCCAAGAGAGGAGAGTAGGAGGAGGTGCTCTGAGACCCTACTTGTTTTATCTTTTTTTCCACTGATAAGATGAAGAGGGATGAAATGTCTCTCCGTCACTGTTCATTCCATTCCTTGAGTGGACGGAATAACAACCCCACCTCTGAACAGATGGTGAGGCACGGCAACCTAACGACCAAGGTTTTCTTTTGTGGCTTATTAATGTCCGTGTAGGCTCAAGGCTTAATGATGCTCCTGCACGCCAGAGGGGACTCCTCAAATTGGGCTGCCCCTCCTCGCTCCGTTAAACCCCGGTTCTATTGATTGTGGGAGGCTCGCAGCGGGACTCTGCCTCGACCGCGGCACAGGCGAATTGACAGAGAGCCAAAGACGGAGCGAAAAGGTAGCGAGCGGGGCCGCGCATTGATCCGGGCTTCTAATTAGATACATTCTGTCTAAAGTGTCAGCTCTCGCTCTCGTCCTATCTGTCTCTGTGATGTCTATCTGTCTCGCTCCATGCTACAGAGGAACAGAGACGGGTCGGAGCGGGGGGGACGATGAAATGAGCCTCCGGCAGAACAGTCTCCGTCCTTCTAGGAAGTTCGCCAGCAGGCGAGAGGAGCAACAGGAGCCGGACGTTGGTTTTTTTTGGGGGTTTTTTGTGCCCCTCTTAGTGAGTTCATCTACATAATACTGTGTGGCTGCGTGATTGGTGGCACAGAGGATCCAAATGGTCGCTGAAATGAGTTTGCTGTCAGTCTAGTGGACATAGCAGCCAGCTCTGCCGAGGAAAAACAAAAGTGTATGAAAATGTATCACTGTCTGCAGTTTGTTCAACACTCATCAACAAAGGCTCAGCCACACAGTATTGCTTTGTGCCAGCGGGAATACAACGATCTGGACTATTTGTCTTGACGAAACAATCCGACTGGAGAACGTGCCCATTACTAGAAAACATTACAACAATTGTGGGGCCATTTATTTAATACTATTTACAATCCCTGTTCATGCAGATTCCAAATTTAGATGCTTCATCAGTGCAGATGGCTGATTTTCTCACCTTTCGGACTGATCTTGCGGACTTCCTCCACATAGTCCTTGGTGCGATAGTCGATGGCGTGCGTGACCCCGCCCTCGCTGATGGTCTCGTGTTTGCTGGCCGATGCGGTGCCGAACACGGTCACATCCTTCACCGTCTTGCACAGCTGAGTGGCCGCAATGCCCACACCACCTGAAGGAGGACGAGAAGGGTCATCGTGTAGATGTTTTCATGAAATCTAGTGCAGCATCGGAAATGACTACGATTGTTCAAAGGCGACGCGAAACGCAGCTTACCAGAAGCACTAAAGAAATCCCACTCTACACGTATGTTTCTACGGCAGGTAAATGTGATTTTCATTATTTATTGTCCCAAACAAGCAAGTCAATAACAGGGTGGATATGTTTTGCTCAGGGGTATGTATGCAGTGCATTAAACATAATCACATTACTCCAGTTGGCCTGCGGAGAACACACACAGATGCACAAACACACGTCGAACTCTGGAGAAAGTCGCCATTGTTGCTCGAGTGACACGTCAAATTCTTTTATTCAAGACAACCTGCCGAAAATTCCACGGGACAAAGAAAATGTAGCTGAACTATGTGTTTTTGTTAGGAAAGGAGAGCTGGATGATATTCTATCGCAAATGACATAAACACAGCTCCTTGTGAGCATGCCAGTTGAAAACCAAAACGTGCTGCATCGTCCAAGACTTTAAAGACAAAGTAAATGTTTCGGATATCTGTGTTTTTGTTCGCTGTTTATTTTTTTTCATGTGTGTACATGGTTGTGGCAAATGCCTCAGCCAATGTTTGCAAAGGCAGCCAGCACAAGGAGTAATAGGTTACTGATAAGCAGTGGTTTGTTTGAAATGGAGGCTGACTTGAGGACTTGAACTGAAAAGCATCCATAAAGGTCATTCATGCTCGACCGAGTAAAAGAGTACATCTTATCTGATACGGCAGAATCAAGCAACACAAAAGCAGCACGTGCATTTAAAAAAAAAAAAAAAAAAAAAAAAAAAGTCAATTTTTAATGGCACAGCTGGGTTGACAGATCGCTGGACAGCTTTTGAGCACATGAAGGATTTGCTTGCGTGCAAAGCCACCTAAACCCAAACATTCAGTCAGATAGTCACAAAGACAGGAAGAGAGGAACTCGCACGAGAAGGCCGCGATTAGACTTGTGCAAGAATAACGAAATAGGATGATTTTTTTTTTTCATTAATTATCTTTATATACCGGGAACAAACACACACAGGAGACATGTTTTGCAACAGGTTGCTATCGATATTAAGTTGGATTGATCATCTTTGTATCTGTTGCAAAGAGACAATGTTGTGCATGAGATGACACAAACGCACCGTTGGTCCCTTCATTTAAAGACAAAAACTGATTCTGATCCTGTGAACCAGCACACTTTCATCCTGGCAGTTTGTCTCTGAGTCTGCTCTGTCAGATAAACACAGCAGTGACACTTGCCAAAAAAAATTAACTAAGATCTAATGATTAGATTAGAAATGATCTCTAACCAGACTATCTCTGCATGGGGATACATTAAAAAAAAAAAAAAAAGTTCTTTTATTTCTGTGATTTAAGTGAGACACAGATGTAATTACACTAAAGAAAGAGCCCAAATCATTTCAATGCGACCCCTTTACAAACCTTAATTTCAGCGCAAAGACCAGAAATAATTTCTGTTGTGAGAGTTTGAGTCCGTGTGAGATGAATCGACCACTCGAATCCCGCCTGTTTACACACCGAGGGTGGAAACGATGAGAAAACAAAATCAAGGCCGTTGCTGTTGGATGTGAGCGCTGTCGCGGCTGCGTTACAACAGCACCATCTCTCCTTGTCCTCAGCAAGAAACCAAGTTTGTGTTGCCAAGGAAACCTCGGCCAAATTGCCAGCGATGACTGAGCAAAGGGAGCCATTTTGTTTCATTGACTGCTTTCCCTTCGGGCATGTAAGAGTCATTTAATGGCAATAACAAGTTTGTCATAAATTGACAGCCCGGGTCATGTCCAGCTCTGCGTAACCGTCAAACATTGCACAGGAAGCTACCTGTCAGCATTTTTTATTTTCAATGTAATATATGCATCCTGCAAACACTACAAGCAAATGTGTGTCTCTTTACTTTTGACACATGAGTTTTACACGAGCAGCAGTTCATGCGAGGTGGATGGGAACCGAGTGAAAAGGTGTTAAACATGCATTGTCTGAGTGGGAGGTTTAAGAGCTGCTCTTACTAAATGGCACAGTCACGCAGTAGCAACCCTCACATGCAGGTGTTAGATAGTGTTCAGCGGGAAGATGCATCCATTAATCCCACATACTTACAGTACTCATATATTAATATTTAACTAGCGCTGCTGCCACAAACTCAGTAATTCCCCCTTCTGTTGTGCAGCTTTGAAGAAAACAGCTGCAGGAATCAATCGATAATCTTATTGTAAGATATTATTTGCAGAGAGTTACTTATTTTATATTATTAGATAGAACTCTTTGGGTGGGGAAAAAAAAAAAAAAAAAGTGTTTTTATTCAAAGTGATAATGAGGCCAGAGAGGAAGACGGTACTTGTTTCTGAATCCCATGAGAACAAACTCCTGATCTCCCATCATAAGACTGCTAAGCTGTGCTAAGAACCCCCCACACACACACACACACACACACACACACACACACACACACACACACACACACACACACACACACATATACACATCACAAAGAAGAGCCGCTAATCTTTACAAATATGCAAAGATTAAAATATTAACCCTTTATTGCTTTTGTTTTTGTCTTTCCCTGATTTCCTGAGTGTGATTTACGACGAGCCACAGACACTCATCCATTACTCAGGGGAGAGAAAGCAAATTATGCGAATTCTTGCAGCTAATTGCATTTGTTCTCCCTGAGATTCAGTTGAATTGTTTACACTTAGAAATTAGGGAATTGTCAAAAAGCATCCACCTATCTACGTTGTTTTCCTCTCTCTCTCTCTCGCTCTCTGAGGAAGCTGGATACACAGGAGGGTTTTTGTCTTTCCCTGAATCCTTACATTCTCGCATCTTGGCACAAATTGCACTTGGCTGCCGTAACATGACTGTTAGGAGCGAAGAAGGAATTTTTCCCCAAAACACAGAGGAATCCAGACTTGACACTGAGGCCACTATTATTGCTCCACACCCAGAGTTCAACAGCAGGGCCGGGTGGGAACATCAGAAATGTTTTACAGATTTCTATAAACAAAAACTGAGAACAGGATGGATACCGTATCAGCCTCGTCTTTAATAATACATCTCTGAATCGTCTTTAAAGTTACGTCCTTATCAGCAGCGTGTGTTTCTTGCCTGAGTAAAGATGATCTCACACCGGAGCATTACTCAACTGTATGATCTCAGGTGTTAGCCGGGGGACGGATGGTGACCATATGGTTGCTGTCGACACCAGAAGACGACTGGTCCCATGTCTCTGAGCTCCGCGTTGTTATTTTTTTTCTGTGATTTCTTCTGCATTTATTTTGTACATTTCCTCAAGGACTGGTGTCTGTCCAAACCTATGATTATAGTGTGGCTGACGAAGAATGAAATACAAACATGGACCCAGGCATCACTTTAAAAAAAAAAAAATATATATATATATATATATTTTTTTTTACCCGTGGCAGCGTTACAACCTCAACATGCTTTAACCAAATAAATGAATATTTTATTGCTCCTCGTTACAACTCTATAACAGCTCAGATGTGAGTCCTGTAACGGCGACTGGAGCTGTGGTTGGCTGTTTGTGAATGTGTGCTCTTGAGATATTACACTGCATTATGTAACCTTGGTGAGGTTTTTTTTTGGGATGCCTGTGTGTGTGTGTGTGTGTGTGTGTGTGTGTGTGTGTGTGTGTGTGTGTGTGTGTGTGTGTGTGTGTGTGTGTGTGTGTGTGTGTGTGTGTGTGTGTGTGCGTGTGTGAGTGCACACATTGTGAGCTTGGAGAGCAGTTTAATATGCTCTCTCTGCACAGAGGAAACCCATTTTTTAGTTACTGGGTGAGTGAAATTAAAAACAATCTCCTTGTGTGAAGTGGTCTCTGTTATTTTCTGAGTATTCTCACACTGCACACAGAAAATGATGCATCTGCATGTACAGACGTGGCATATATTTCTAACAAAAGCCACTCTCTTTCCTGCCGTAAACCTGGTTGCAGAAGGAAACACAAGCTGCTGCACACTCATCCTGTTATGCCACACACACACACACACACACACACACACACACACACACACACACACACACACACACACACACACACACACACACACACACACACACACACACACACACACACACACACACACACACTAACAGGTGTCCTGACAGAGGTTTCACATACACCTGTGACTGTACGTGGTGGTTGGGGAGGCGGGGGTGAAGATGGGGTCATTTGTCAACGGCTGCAGCAACGAGAGCGTGAGCGAGCGATGTGATTGGCGGGTTAGGTTGGAGGTTGCCCTGGTTTCCCTCTCCTATCAGTGCAGCTGATCTGCCGCCGGCAACGCCGGGCCCGGGGAACGCAGAGACGGTTCAACCGCGCGGCCTCAGACTCCCGCTCAGTGGTCAGAGTGAATTAACATTCTCCAAACTAGGGTAAGACCTCCAGAGCAGACAGACTGGAAGGAGAGGAGAAGGGAGAGGAAATCATTTTCAAGGCTTCTATCATGTCTTCCAGGAACAGCAGATCTCTTAAAGCGCGAGATGTAAGTACACACGAGCTAATACTTAAACAGCGATCGACTTTGTTAGCTGGTAAATAATGAATGAAAGCAATAATCTCTGAGGGAGTCCTGGGAGAAACACAGAAACACAGAAACACAGAAATAGGAATGTTTTCCGCAATCATCCGACCGCCAAAACATTTTTCGTGGCTTGTCATTCTTTCGATCCCAGCTGCAATCAACTCTGCGCTCATACGCCCCGAGGCCATGCCTGCAGGTTTGACAGCAGTCATGAAGCTCTACACCAGGATGGGGCTCTCGTTCATCAAACCCAAGAGATCCAGCCACCTGTTCCGCTCGCTGTAAAGCATTTAGAGTACATTTACACGACTCTTTTCTTCAGACCGTCGCACATACGTTTCAAGTCATCAACATCCCGAACAAACACGGCGAATTATTTTGTACATCCAAGTTCTACAAATTAAAATCCTTTCCATGTTCTGTAGAGAGAATCAGCTCAAGCAGCACAAACTATGACAACTGTGTACTTTCTTTAAAAGTCACAGGAAAATAAAGTTGAAGGGAAAAGCCTGAGAGAATAAAAAGGTCAAGAAACATCCCGTCACATATTTTGTCGTTCATACGGGCAAAAGTAAGTCGAAGTAAAACTCAGTGGATTGAATTATTCAGCGCTCAAATTTTGGATGAACTGTGGCGTTTTTCTTTTTTCAGCTCAAAGCATCCTGAAAAAATGGATTTATAAGAAACGAAGATAAAACAATTAAAACTAATGCCCAAAACATAAATCTATGGTACTGTCTTATTAAATTACCCTGGAGAGTGTCTCATTTTGATGCTGAAATATTGAAAAACTGAGGATTAAAAGGAAACTTTCAAACAGTAAAAACATGACTCCCAGAACCAGCGGCTCGGCTCCGCGGATTACAACTAACAAGGAATTAACTCCTCAGCTGTGACTGCTGTCACCCTTCACTCGAAAGGTTGTATTTCACCCGCATGCAGCAGCTGGAAGCCTCTCACTTCGAGTCCTGGGAGTTAATCCTCGATGTAACCTGGTGTAACTCTATTTTACTCTCAGACACTGCAGAAATCGGCAGCTGCGAGAAGTAAAGCCACCGTAATGAGTTGGTGGGACAAAAATTAAATCTAACACGCAAAACCTCAAACACTGGAGCTTTATGAGAGGAGATGATTGATAGCATGTGTCGCTCGGTAGACCAGAGCCCCTCGCAGGGCTGTCAGGTACTCTGTACAGTTTGGGGAAGATCCAGTTGGAATCCGGGCGGGTCCGGTGCCAAAAATGTCATAAAAAAGTGTTGACATGCCGGGGTCTCAAAGCCCTGAAACAAAAAAATCACCAGAAAGAAATGGATGACACACACACACACACACACACACACACACACACACACACACACACACACACACACACACACACACACACACACACACAGCACCACCTAATTCATATTAATCCTTCCCCATCTGCAACACAATGCGTGACACTTACTGCCGGGCCTCAGTCACTCGAAAGCTCATAAATAAAACAGATCTTAGACGTCATCATTGGAAGCGGCGGAGCCCCATATGTATGCAGGAATGTGATGTATGGGTGTGGTGGTGGAGGGCGGGGGTGGGGGGGTGGGACGACTGGCAAGGGTTCATAAACACTAGGACCGGTTCAGGGAGAGGTCAGAGGAAAGGCAGTTGGCCGGGCACAGTGGAAGACCCACGAGATGCATCCAAAATGTCAGTGAACCCCCCCACCCCCCTGCCCCCTCCACACACACACACACACACACACACACACACACACACACACACACACACACACACACACACACACACACACACACACACACACACACACACACCCAAACCCTCTGGGAGAAACAAAAGAGAAAACGTGCACACGCCCCCTCCCGATGACGAGGACGAGAGCGCGGATGTAGCGAGGTCATGCGGAGGGAGCGGAGGTTACGGAGGGCCGGAGGGGGAGGAGGACAACGGAGGATGCAGATGTGCGGTGCGGTGGAGAAACGAGAGGCACGAAGGGAGGAAATACAACGAGCTATTGTTTGGAGAGAGAGGACAGGAGCGGACCCACGAGAGAGGCAGCTGAGGACTGCTCACCACAGTTTGTACACATGTCGAGGCACGACTGACTGGTTAGAGTCTAAAACAGCAGTCAGACCGTTCTTCACCACCTGACCCTGACGGGTAAAGGTCACCCTACTTTGGAGGAAGTGAGCCTCTTGGTCTTGATGTGACGTTACCTGGAAACGGGGAACAATGGAGAGGCAGAAAGGCGAGCGAGTGACTACCCATCATCCCTTCGTCAACGGTTCAACAGGTTGTTGGCCACGTGGAGCTGTCGTTGACGTTTTACATCAGCGAGACCAATAAAGCGCATCATCGCCGTGTATTCGATGTAGTCAGATGCCGAGTTCTGTTCTTGTTTCTGTCGTTAGTTTCTCTTCTTTTGCATGTGTTCAAGAGGAAGACTGACAGCGCGCCTGTGTCTGAACCGACAGCCGGTCAGCTTCGAATAAAATCTGGAAACACAACAAAACAAAACAAAAATCCATCGAGCAAAACCTTTAAAGCTCACACTTTGCATGAGTTTTGTTTCATCTGTTCGGGGGTTGCGTGCCAGACTATTTCTTGGCAGGGACCAGAAACTTCCTGGATTCTCTGCTGATTATCTACATTAAACCAACTTATCTAGCTGCTGCTGTATTTTCATTTTTTACTGCGCAGATCTTCTTTTCTAACTCTAAAGCACCGAAATGTATAACGTAATGTTATATATCGTGTTTTTTGTATTAACTTAAAGTTGTAACTGTGGCTCCATATTGTAAATCCGCAAGTGCCACTTCTGTTCGCTCGGCACATAAAGCAGCTTTTTCCTGGTTGTCAAACCAGGAAGAGGAATCACTCTTTTGTCACTCTCCAAGTTTCCCCTTTCTTTTTTTACTTTATTGAAGGATATTTCAGTCAGACAACTCATGTTTGAAATGCTTATTTGGCATCACCGGCTTACTCATTCCCTGCAGATGTGACCACAGAGAGATGTTGGGGAATGATGAGCAGATATCTTAAGGCCCGGGTGGTGGAGGGGCAGTAGAAACATGTGGCAGCGCTGACGCAGTTTTGTTGAGATGGGAAATGTATGCAGCTTAAATAGTGCTCCAAATTGGGTGGTTGCGTATATTCGACGATGATGGGAGTACGAGACATGTCACATGATGCAGAGCGGGGTAGCCTGAACTCGCCGGCGCAGATTCATTAGTGGATGTTCTTCAAATTAAGGTTCATAAAGGGTGTTGTTCATGTCGTAAGGCTAGAAAACTAAGTTGACTTTCTCTTTTGAAGGCGCTGAAGGTGATATCATTGGCTCATCATTACATTTTCTAATCAATTTAGAACGAGGTATCTGTTTCACTGCGAGGTCCGGGGGCTTCGGGGAGACAGAAATCTAAAAGTAATTGAAAGGAGTCTGATTATTTTCCACAAGCGATTAAATAAAGTGGATTAAGTTCGTATTATGAGAATAAACAGGTCAGCCATGACAGAGGTCAGCAGCAGATGAACCCCCCCGAGGCATTTGCTAAAAAGACAGACTTATGAAAAGATTTATGACTGAAAAAGAAGAAAATGACTCATCAGTTATAACTAAAAGCTGTTCATTAAAGTCTTCATTAAAAAACAAAAAAAAAAACAAATGCTAGTTTAAATCATAATTACCACCATACCCTGTGACTAGGGGTGAAAAACGAATCACTGTCTGTTCCACTGCCGTGCAAATAGACCCAGTTAATCTCATGTAAAAGCTCGCTATTTTATCTTTGCTCAACATAAACTGATGCAGCAGGAATGCAGCGTTACGCAGGCATGTCTGGCTCACGACATCACTGCTGTTTAGTTGGATACACGACTTATCCTCGTAATCGTCGGTCTTCAGACAGTCTAATGAGGTGAAGTAAAGCCATTTAACCACTTATGTGATTCTGAGTGTGGTTAAACAGGGTGTTCACCGAAGCTGCGGTCCAGGTGGAGTCGTAACAGAGAACTTAATTATTGTTTCGTAACTGAAATACAAAGAATTCACATTATTTTGATGTATTACCAGGAGTTCTATTTTGACTCCAAATAGTTGTTTAAAGGAGGTTAAACCTTGGAAAAACGCTTAAAGTGAAAGACGGAATTTTGGAATTTGAACTGTGAAATGTGTGGTCATCATTTAATGCATTACAGACACATTTGTGATTTTCCAATGGGTTAGTCTGGCGTAATCTCAAAGTAGAGCATCTCACAAAGGATGGATAATAACTTAAGGGGTTAGGAAATCACTGATAGGAAGCAGAAACAAAAAAAGAATTAAAACTGCAAGCAGTGATCTGCGTGCAGTGATCTGCGTGCAGTGATCTGCGTGCAGTGATCTGCGTGCAGTGATCTGCGTGCAGTGATCTGCGTGCAGTGATCTGCGTGCAGTGATCTGCGTGCAGTGATCTGCGTGCAGTGATCTGCGTGCAGTGATCTGCGTGCAGTGTGATCTGCGTGCAGTGTGATCTGCGTGCAGTGTGATCTGGGATCCAGCGGGCCGAGGGATCTGCGCCGGCTCCCCTGACATGCTGGCGCGCGAGGGTCCGCATGCACGTTCCCCCGAGGGCCGCCGGCTTGCAGCGCGCGAGGGTTTACATTTTTTTTTTTCTCGATCTCGTTCCTTATTGTTCTTTAAAAAGAAATTGCCTTTTTTTTGTCGGCTTTAACATCTTCAAAAACTCATGAAAGTTGGTGCCTGACGCAAGTATCGCGAGGTACGGGGAAGTAACAGACTTATTTTAGCCAAGACAATGATCTTTTTCCATATCTAACCACGCGGTTTTGGTGCCTAAACATAAGGTAGCTCGCGCGTATGTCTAAGACGTCAGCAGTGCTTTGTTAGTCGGTCACATGGACAGGAAAAAATAGTCCAAAAATAACATTTCACAATTTTAGCGCCGTTATTGTGTAACCAACGTGTTTTGTGCATTGGACCAAAGTAGTTAAAACACAATTTGATGTGAGACTGGGTTGTTGAGTTTTGAGTTTTTCACAACTCAAACATGTGATCTGAGGATGGACCGTGAGGAGCAAACATTGCTTCATTTTAAGACAGAATGGGAACCAAACCTTTAGATTCTGTTACTGCAGTACGGAGGGACAACAAATGGTTATTTTCAGTAGCAACTTATTTTGTGTCGGCTATGTTAAAATATGGTGCCAGAATAAATTTAGTAAGGCATGTATGCAACCCTGGCTGCAATTTCCTTCACAATATTAACATGGTATCAGACTTGAAAGGACAGCACAGATAGGCCCAGACACAATCACTATCGCTCCCCCCCCTCCCACCTCCCATCTCTCTCTTACCTCGTCACGGGAGATACCTTTGATCTCTCTAATCGGAATACATCAGGAAAAAATGTTGACAGACTCAAGGGTGAGACTCCTCCCTCACCCCACCACACACACACACACACACACACACACACACACACACACACACACACACACACACACACACACACACACACACACACACACACACACACACACACACACACACACACTCAGCATCCAGCAGCATGTGAGCCGTGCAGCCCCACCATGCAGGGAGACGATGTTGAAAGGAAAATTCTGCACTTTTTATGTGGACGTCCAATCAGCGTTGATTAGAAATGTAGTCAATTAAGGCAATAAATTCCTCATTGAATTCTCAATGTCTTTGTTGTTCTTCTGGCACCAGCGCCGCCATTTGAGGTGCACAGCGATGTAGCTGGTGGCTGCAAGAACTAGGCAGCCGAAACGAAGCCTCGTCCTCTTCACACGCACTGCAACCAGCTACATTTCCAACAGCAAAAACGGCAGCCGAAAAAAACCCACAATCACAGAGGATGTTACGGACGGCGACATTTTACAGTGTTGCGTCTGATCTCAAATATTCAGCCATATTTATTTGAGAAAAACAGCCAAAAAAAATGCAGCAGAGGGAGGCCGATGCTGTGGCTGCATTAGCAGCGCAAGAGACCCGTAGGGACCATCTCGAAACTGAGCTGCCGACGGCAAACAGCGACCGGTGCTACCTTCACTCAAACTGCGTCTCGATGCCAGAAACTGGGTCATTCTGCAGCAATGAATTTAACAATAAACTACAATAAACAACTAAAAACCAGCACGGCTGAGAGGGCAGATGGCCACTGAGGGACTATTTTTTGGCATATCACGCTTTGTTTAGGCCAACAAAGTGAGTGAAAAGTAATACATATAGCTGCTAACGTTTACAGTATTTGATATGTACTAGTAGTTTCCTAATGAACATCACCCTCTTTTCTGTCATTTGTGGAATGTGCTGCAAAAATAGAGACAGGGGAGTTGAGGGATAGACATTAGAGGCTTCTCGTACAATGCATCCTGGGACATGTAGGCACAGTTCTGCAAGCAGAAAAACTCACGATTTCTTGGTCAATCCAGCAAGCACTGAGGAATTTTATTGATTCAATTAGAAACATTTACCATCAGGACATCCATGTAAAAAGAGGCAGATTTTTCCTTTCAGAGATGGATGCGCTTATCTCTCACACCCTGCTGCTATCAACATGATGTATGATAATTATTTACACATGCAAGAAGACAAGACTGTTCAGCAAATGTTTTTGTCAGAGCCTCAGCAATGTGCTTTTACAATCCTGATGTCCGGACAGCTGGTGAGCCGAGACTGGCACCCCGCCCTGAGAAACCAGAGACGCCGCCTCGACCAAACCGGCAGGGAAAACGTTGCCTCTCACACCACACTTCCACAGCATTCCTCCTATAGCGAACATGCTCTGAGGTTCCTGCAACGTGCTGTTCACAGGGGTGAGTGACATCGCCCGGAGGATATGATGATGAACGACAAACATTTGGGATTCCTCTGCAGACCACCAGTCCCACAACTATGAGCCTCTCAGCTATCACTCAGCTCTACAGTTTGATGTTAATCCTACAAATTCACTCATTTCCAGCGTAACTGTGTTATCGTCAAGGGAGACATCCACCTGGGCTTGAAGCCTCCCAAAGCTCTTTTTTTTTGTTTTTTTTTTGTCACCCAGAGAGAAAACAGGCTCCAGGTTTCATTATATACTCACTCCTCTGAGCCATCGACACCCACACACTGTCCCAAATGTAGAGAGGGATACCTCTCCGGTTCCCTCCGCACAGTGAAAGCGGGGATGGGAGGGAAAGTGAGAGCTGTGCACCAGCAGATAGCGAGAGACAAAGAGGCAGAGAACAATTTCTTTTTGGCTGATGCTCTCCTGTTCTCTCCAGCTGGCCCGGTTGTGTAAATACAGCAGAAAATCAAATGCTCTGAGGCTCGCTGCATCACACCCCAAAGCAGGTGCTTTTTACTCCCTCTGTCCCCATCGTTCTCCCACCCACTCGCTCTGAACCTTTGACCCCTCACTGCAGGTGGCAGGTGCTCCACTCTCGATGCAGTCCGACGGAGAGCCAAACACCGAGCCATATCTCATATGAAGAGTGGACCTTCTCCAACTGCCATAATTCATACGAAAAAAGAAATACAGAAACAGGAGGTGCAGAGAAGGAAGACGTGTAGCACAGAAAACCTTCAAGGGTGTTTCCTGATGCCATAACATGAGTCATGTATCTTTGTATTGTTTTTTTTGCAGAGAATTTAAAAATGATTTTTTTTTATTTATTTCTCAACTCAAGAGGTTGGTGTTATAACGCTAAATTCAGCTGTTGGTAGAGTTCAACCGATTAAGTGGAGTTTTCAGGATTACAACATTTATTTTAGGGCTTCAAAAAATGTACGGTTAATCTGTTGATCATTTTGCAAAAATATCAACCGGCAGCAGAGTAAAATGACTTGTTTTCTTCTTAACCAAAATATATTGAGTTCATTGTCATTAAAGACTATGGGAACCAGAAAATATTCCCACTTAAGAAGCTTGAATCAAAGAATTTTTTTTCATCAAAAAACAACTCAAAACAATATATTATGTAAATAGTTGGGAATTAATAATTGAACTTGTAGAGGAATACATAAAAGCAATCAAAGCCACAGTGAATGAAATATTAATCCATTTGTACCAAATCTCACCATCATATGAAATTAATTACTTTTCACGGATCCATTCACAACCGAAAACAGAAAGCCAGAGGACCGTGTGCTCCCCCTGCGCACGGGTGTTGTGTTGTTCTTTTCTATGTGTGTGCACTCTACTCTTTCCTCCCTTCGTACCTGCGGCGGCGTGGACGAGGACATTCTGGTTGGGCCGCAGGTTGCCAAAGTCAAACAGCATCATGTAGGCGGTGATGTAGTTGACGGGGAGGGCTGCTGCCTCCTCGAAGCTCATCCCCTCTGGGATGAGGAAGGTGTGGCTTGCTGGCGCCACGGCCACCTCCTGCCACAGCCCGAAGCGGTTGAGCACCATCACCTTATCACCGACCTGGAACAAAGAGCGAAGGAAGACATGAGCTTCAAAAAAGAATTGTATAACGAATAGTTCCCAGTTTGTACTCAGTGTAACTGCAACAGAAACTAATGTGCCCCAATACATAACTCTCAACCAGCGGTACTTTCAATCCAGGAACTACAGTACAACGGCAGTTATTGGGGTTACAGGCATAGATAGTTCAGTAGCTCACATATTTTTATGCAAAAAAGTATTTTATTTTATGAGAAATTTATACACATATTGAATAATGTAACTATAACATGTGAACACCAAGTTGTGACCAAGATTGAATGAAAAATGATTTAGAAATTAGAAGCAAAGAGAAACTACTGGAATAGTTAAGATCACCTTAAAGATCAACGAAATATTTCAAAGACACTAGTACAAATAACCGAAACGTTGAGAATTCACTGGATGAAAAAATATTGCAACATCCACCATTAAATTGGAACAGGAATATTAATGTCATAAATAATTGAATGACATCCCGTGGTGTCGATGAAGAGTTTCTTGAGTTCGTCCCTTGAGGCTGCGTCTGACACATCAGGCTGGAAGGTTGTGAGCTGATGAGCTAATGTTTTTTGGAAGAGCAGCAACCTATCTGATTCTTTTACTTCCAAACAGTTGAAATTCATACGGAGCTCATTACACTGAAGCTGCACGTATTGCCAAATCGAGAGTAAAACTTGGCTTTCTATTATTATTTCTGTCTGTGGGTCAAAATTAAAGCGAATTTCTGCATTACTTTAACTGAACGATTCGTTTCTTCCGATGAACAGGATTCACTGCTGGAGCTGAAGCTCTTGGTTTCTTTGGTGCAGTCTGAATGATGTAGCAGGAACTGTAAAAGTCAGATTTATTGCTTTGCTTACAACAACAGCAGACACTCGAACGTGCAAACAAACTCGTCCACCAAACCTCAAAGTGTTTTAAAGAAGCACCCTTAAAGAGTGCAAGCACGCGAGGAAAGAAACCAACAGCAGATTAAGAGTCGTAACAAAAGCTGCATCGACTTTATGGAGAGAAATAGTCAAGCAGGAGAAGAATTAGGACAGAAAAGGAAGTGAATCAATAATCAGGATTAACGCCAAAATATGAGAGCTGTTCCCCAACCTGCAGTGGTCAGCTGTTTGCAGATTGGGCCCGCTTGATTATTGATCAGCTTTGAAAACCAAGTTACATCAAAGAGGAAAAGTCTCAAAAGCAACGAGGAAGTAATTTCTGCTAATGTGCTCCATCTGGACTGTATATTCAGCTGAAGTTTCACTTTTTTGGAAATGTCAGAATTGCCCCAAATATGACACAATATGTGATTATCATTTCATCTTTCAGGACGTGCTGCATCTCTCGACCACCGCCTTGTCCTCTGTTACCCTCAAACTCTCCTTATCAAAGCAGGATCCTTCGATTCACAACTGTCTCTTTCCAGAAAAATAAGCCACGATATAGACTCTCCCCCCCCCCCCCAAGCCCTAACTAACCAATCAGGAGAAGCCACTCGAGGGACACAGGAAACAGAGACGACTGCAGCATTATAACTCTCTTCCTGTTTTCTTCCTCCCCCTTATCCACAGCTCTCCCTCCCACCCTGTTTCCATTCTCCTCACTTTTTTCTCTTCCCTTCTTTCTCTTTCACTTCCTGACTCCTTTTCCTCTTACAACTTTAGAACGTCTACACCCCCCCCCCTTCCCCCGTCTCATCCTGTCTGTGTCCTCGTCTTCTCCTCCATCTTTCATCCCTGTTGCTTCATCCTCCGCTGTCTCGTTCTGTCTTTACTATCCACTTTCTTCTCTCCCCTGGTGAGGAGTGTCCCGTATCCCCTCTTGCTCATCAGTGAGACAGGACAATGGGACCCATCTTCTCCCCTGGCTTCCCTCCACTCATCAGAGTCCCTGCCAGATTCTTCCCCATGGCTGAGCATAAGACAAGCTCTCTCCTCCTGGGAACAAACCCTCTCCACCCGGGCCTCTCTAATGGTCTGGAGGGAGCAGTGCGCCTCGCTGTCTATCCACTCCAATTAGAGAGATCTCCTTCTCTCTATTTCCCTTTTCATAGCCTCATCTTTCTGTCTGAGGCCAAGTCATTTGTTTTATTTCAAACTACACTTTCACTTTTTCACCATGGGCTACTTTCCCTTTTGCGTCTCTTTTGTTATTCATGCCGACGAGCTCTCGCGGATCTCCACCTCTTTCCTTTGTCTTTGCCGTTGGGAGTCTTCAAACTCATCAACCTCACTGGTTTAATTGGGGGTACAGTGTGGGTACAAATCGATACGCGGGGGAGTTCAGGCTTTTACAGGAAACAAACATGACTCACGCATTCAAACGCATCTGCAGCTATTCTTCTGTGCCCATATAAAGCATGTGAGTTACTGTCAGTCACACAGAGGCTGGGTAGGAACATTCAAGGCCAAGTGAACAAGCCTTGTGACACTTCTGTTACAACATCTTCACAATGTGACAGAAAAAGAAAAAAGAAAATCACACACACAGGCGCTTCTTGCATTTCCTTTTCTCAGCCTTCACACTGGATCAAATACAAGTAAAGTCACAGCCGGGGTCAGGAGTGCGGGGGCACCGAAACAAAGACACTTCCAGTGAGCTGTACATGAATGGACTTAATCAGATGGTGATTTAATTTTTGGGGTATGTGGAGCTCCAAGTCAGCTGCTCTGTGGCTTGGAGCTGTGATGATCTCAGCAAAAAATGATCAGGTTGTAAAAAAAAAAAAAAAAAAAAAAAAAGCTTGAACAGAATTTGTGATGCAGAGTTCCTGAGTCAGGTTGAGGTAAAAGATGAAGGTTAAATATACCAACACCCACATAGCTCACACGGCTGCTGTAAACATGATTAAAAGGAAATATCTCTGTGGGGGTCGGCGTAGGTGTTATTGTGCCTTAACATGGTTCCTGTGATGTTAGCATAAAGGCCACGCCCAGCTCCCACATCTGTGACAGCAGGGCCTACATGCTGCCTATTGAACTGCATCTCTGATTATGCAAATTAGCACACCATGCCAACAAAGTACGAATCATCTTTTTTCATGGCGTAGCAGCTGGATTAATAAATTCCTCTCTTTTTAGTTTTCGAAAATACCAGAACTTCAGGAAAGAATCCCACTGGGCAAGCTTGAGGGGAAAATACAAAACAGAAAGAGAAAGATTTTCTTATTTTAACCCACCAGGGAAGGGGAGGGAGAGGGGAGAAGGGGAGGGGAGGGCAGCAAGATAGAGGGATTCATGGATAGTCCAGTGGTCAAAGGAAGAATCAGGAGATTATTAAGAGAAAGAATTAAGCTGTAGTGTAGATAGAGAGCAAGAGGGACTGATGAAGGAAATACCAGACTGACAATGTGGGACAGAGGGAGGTAATTGAGAACATATGGGTCAGATCCTGCCAAAACTCACGCAGGGAGCGCATATATATGTATAAGAAAGAAAAAAAAAAGGCAGGCCATGTGAAAAAAAAAGTGCTGATGTTTGGCGTCGGGGGAGTTTCGGTGTGATTTGTGATATTTCCGCTCTCCCCTCGCTTACTCACTGTTACACTTTCCCCCTCTGAGGTCATTTGGGGTAAGTTCGCTGTAGTATCGCTTCACCAGTGTCTCCTGAAGGACCGCTTGCTTTGCAACAGTCATTGATATAGAATACGAGTCAGGCAGTCGAGAATAAATTTACAGAAGCCGAAGGCAGGAGGAAAGGAGTTTTAATCACGGAGAATATGTCGGGCTCGGTATTGTTTGATCCCATAATTAGAATTTCAATACAGATATTTTTCATATCTGACAAGAATATATTGAATATGTTTTCAAACATACAGGATATTATTCTTATCATAAATATGAAATATAACTACAGCATCTTAAATGCATCAGATTAGAGAACATAATGTTCAGTAGTACATCAAAATGTCAGAGGGTTTAAATACAAATCAATCACAATATACAGCCACCAACGTCTGTATTATCTTATTAAAAAGGCATTGTGTGTTCATAGATCTTTGTGTGCACTATATGGGGGGACAAACGTTCAGACACACCCACTATTGTACATCTTTGTGAGCATATGTGTGTGTGAGAGAGAGATAGGCAGACAGATTGAGCAGCAGTGAGTGATGAGGCTCCCAAAAAATTCTGTGCAACAGGGTCAGCACATTCCCTCCCAGTTGAAGCTGCCAACAGATCTCCGAGATCTCAATCCATTAGAAGGATTGGCTCTTAATTCTATAAACTGAAGGCTGCAAAGGGGGATGTGGGAGTGTGATGACAAGCTGTGTGTTTGTGTGTGTGTGGTTTGTGACCTTTAAATCCAATCAACATTACTGACAATGAGGAAAGAAGCAATAAAGTATTCAAGAAACACAAAGGTCTCCGCCTTCTGCGATGCAGGGCTGCTGTTACCTGACCCATCACCAATCATTTCATTAATCGTACTCCTGTTAGCCTGCAGAGATTCCTCCTCCATCTATGGATCTACACTCCGCTGACACATGTGCCACTCCCAGCCAGATGCACTCATTCTGCTCCTGCATGTGATCAGCGTGGTGTGATATCAACTGATGTGGGGGAAATGTTACAACAAACAGCGTGAGTCATCATTGGCTGGTGTGTAACATTTTGGGTTTTGTCGTTTTTAATTACCTTTCTAAGGCGTTACCGTGGTGATGCCAAGCGGCCAGGAGACAGACATATAGGCCTGTGACTCATCATGCAATGTGAGAAAGATAACCCTCTTGCAACACTAAAGAAAGGTCTTTTATGAAGGTTCTTTAATTGGCTTCATTGTCTGAGAGATCAACGGTCTCAACTTCAACCATAACGGCTGTAAATATTTTCTGAATGCAACAAAGGCGATGCGTTATCTGTTGATAAAGAAAGCGAGAGATCCCATTCCTCACACCACGCTGTCTGTCGCGTCGCGCCTCGCCCTTTCCATTCGGTGCGTTTTGTGCGCCACCGTCGCTCCCGGTAACAAAAGGCGTCGGTGACTCCGGTCTCCTTCACCGGTGTCAAGTTATATTAATAACTGGGACATCTTTCCTCAGTTTTCAAAATAAAAGTCCAGTCACAATTAACATTTTGCATGCAAAGTAGCGAAAGTAGGGATCAGTGGCATCTTGTATATCATACCAAAAAAAAAAAACGTTTTGCAGGTTCATTCAGGGTTAACAGAAGCAAGATACAACTGCACGCCAGCAGTTTTAACAATTACATCCGGTCTCTTGCGCAACATTTTGTCATCGAAATGATTTATTGTACTCTTGTGCATGCTGGTTTTCATATCATGCATACATTTTCATTTTCGCTTCTTTTGTCTCTATAACAACCCAAAGTAAACGCTAAGGGGCGTGATCACAGCTTTAATTTTGAAGGAACAACCATTTAATTTCCGGTCTTGACGTATCCCATCACTGGTTAACTTGACGCAGCGCTCCACACCTTGGCGCACATCAAAGCGCACTACAGCGTGGGTGCAGCAATAATGTAGGGCATGCAACTGATTTGCAGGCGTTTATTTAAGATTTAAACTTACAGCACACATGTTTCGTGAGCTCTGAACAGAGAATTAATCTCCATCTCTGCAACTATCCTGAACTTGGAAGTTGCTCAATCTAGTGCGCACCGGCAGCGCAGTTTGAAAAGCAGGGAGACAAGAGGGGCGACGCCTGCTGCTGGCTGCATTGTACTCAACTTGTGTCATTTACTCACTTTTGTCTTTTTCTGCAGTGATAAAATAAAACATAAACACACGAACAGGCTTCATTGGTTTCAACTTTTAGACAACAAGTGATGTCTCCTTTATGCACAAGTGAATTAATGGATGAACAATCCGCACCTAAGTCATAACCAAGCCTTTTTTTTTATTACCATATTTTTTTTATTATTATTTTTTTTAGATAAATGCCTGATCCAATAACCTATTAACATTAAATTAATTAAACCATGAAACTGTTGACATGACACAGCAGCACTACCATCCCTGCCTCAGCAGCGAGCAAGCCTGACACGCCCATATCCAGATGTAGCTGTTCAGCACCAAAATGCATATATTTATCACTTAAACAATCAAATACAATCAGCAACATGCGATTTCAAGTGATAAAAGACAAGCTGTGTATTATGTTTGCTTACTTTTCTGTCTGTTACTTCTTCCCCTACAGCCTCCACCACCCCGGAGCACTCCATTCCCGGGGTGACCGGCGGGGACGGCAGCCTGTCGTACAGCCCCTGTCTGGCCATCAAGTCGGCGAAGTTCAGCCCGCACGCCTTCACCCGCACCAGGACCTCGCCAGCCTTCAGCGCCGGCTTGCCCTTCTTCACCTGCAGCTTGACTTTATCATAGCCCCCGTAGCCGGTGAGCACCAGAGCGCGGTAGGTGAACGTCTCCTCCTCGGGGACCTTCTCGGTGGTCGCCGCCGGCGTGGCCGCTGCTTCGGCAGCTGCAGCGGGTGCGGGCTCCACCTTGGGCGCCTCGGTTTTGGGCTCCTCGGTGGGTTTGGTCTCCTGCTTCTGGTCCACGGCGTTTTGCTGCTGGGCAGGTGCGTCTTCTCCAGACATTGTGCAGAGGGGCTGCGAGACAGAGATGAGTGCAGAAAATGACTTAAAGGCTTTTTCACTTGTGCTTTTGTTGCCGTGGACAGGCTCGTTGTTATTTTTTTTTTTTTTTTTTTGCTACGTGTACTCGTCTTGCAATTCAAAGAAAATGTGAGAGTCACAGCTTCTTTTTCAGCAGTCTTGCATGGAGACACAAACCCCGACAAAGTGGGCTGATCAGTGGCTGTCAACGCCGAGCTCTGACAGAAAGTGTGAGTGGGACGAGACGGAGGCAAACTGGAAAACGCGGAGCGCAGTGAAAGCCAGGGATTGGCTTGTGTGATTGGGTGGGTTTGGCTGTTTGGGTAGGGCTATAAAATAAGCCTATATTGCATCAAGCAGAGAAGTGATTTGCAAAAAATGTCCTCGGAGGCTGAGAGACAAATGTAAACGCAAACCTGGCAAAACCCTTCCCTAAAATCTAGTTATTTCTGCAAATCTTCAGGATAATATGAAGCTGGTTGGAGAAAAAAGTAGCTTGTGAAATACAGAAACATAAATAACAATAAACATACAAATTATGATATGAGAGAGTAAGAAAGTCAATATTGCATGTTGGTTTATCATTTCGGAGCTGTAACAATATACCTCAGCTCTTCAATTAAATTAAGCACAATTGCAATCATTCACTGTCTGTGTACTGCTTGTTTAGCAGTGAGGTTTGGGGAACAGGAGCCAGAGGAAACGTTTGTTTATGCTGCCTGTTCTGCAGTACGATTTGCAGGAACTTTGGGTCTGCGTATGGCTCATTGTTGGAACTTCCCCGCGCAGGCAGCTCTGAAAAAATACGAGCTCGAATTGAGGCCGCGCCAGTTTTTGATGAAATATAACTTGCTTTGTTTTATTCAGCTTCTGTGAGGGGTGGGGGAATGCAGAGCCACAGGATGACCTCTTCCAACAAAAGCAAACACACGAGACATTGTGGATATTATTAGTTGTAACTTGTAAGTTTCTTGGAAGTCTTGGAAGCTTAGAGAAGCAGATTTTGCGATCGTGAATGTCTGTGTCACTTGTCACAAAAAGAAACCAGACTACATTGATATTTACTTGCTGACTGGATGAGGGACTTGCCCAGGGTCCATTCAAACAGCAGTGGTGAGACACCTTGTGGCCACAAAGTGCCACTCAGCACTTCTCAGGCCAAAGTCAGCAACGTCCCAAATCGATATCCCACAGCGGCTTAATGATGTAGGATGCAGCCATTATTGATCAGCCGCTTTGACACACGGCAAAAATGTTACAAGGCAGATGTCTGTTCTTCCTCTGACCAACCACACTGAGCCGCTCTGAATAATACACATCAGTATGCTGTGAGTGCTGGGAGAGTGGCTCTTCTGCTCATTAGCTCTGACAGGGCGAGGATGGTGATGTACAAGCAAGGCACAGTCAGGAAAACGAGTCGGACTGCAGGTTGGAGTCTGAAAAAAAAGCATTAAGCAAACAATTTCTATGTTATATTGACTGAGAATATTTCAGAATAAACTCAAATCTGTCCATATCGAAAAAAATTTTTTTTTTAAATGGCTGGAGTTAAAGGAAAGCAGGGACAAAGATGCACTCTCTGGGACACCTTGTGTAGTTTGGAGGCTTCTTTATGTTGTCTAAGTAGGTTACCGTTGTGCATAATGTTTCTTGGTGGTGTAATTCGGCCTGGATAAAGTACTGTGTCACCTCAGCCAGGCAAATAGACTGAGTCTGCAGGGAGTCTGAGCTGTCTCCGAGGATGTGTGTGTGTGTGTGTGTCTGAGCTACAAACACACGGATATTTTCTTTTCCATTAAAAGTGTGCAAATACTGGGATTTACAACAAATCTAGAAAGAGAAACAGACAAATGAGAAATCATTCAAATCTCCCACATGGCTGTCAGCATGAATTATTACTGCAGATAATACCTCCGTGTGCCTGTGGTGACTTATTACTGGAAGTATCAAGGTGCTTATTGTTGCATTCAGCCTGGTTACCTTCTCAATAAACAAAGGTAAATGTTATTTTTTTCAGGTTTTATTATAATATTTTTGAGCAAGATTCTGAATCATCACAGTGCTGTTGTTTTTGTCTAAATCAGTGTTTCCAGCCCCATCGGCTCATTCAGCTGGATTAAGTAACATTAATTTGCAACCCCTGTAATTTCAAACAAAAGTAATTAAAAATGGTTTTATTCCTAAGCTTGTATTGTTTAGTTTGTCCTCAGTGACTCGAAGAAGTAAAACGACATACTTCAATATATACAATTTTATCTGTAGCCAGTTGACCAATCCAGACCTGGTAAGATTTAGAATCACTGCGTTAAACCTGCGACCTCCACGACCTCCATGACCTCCACGACAGGAGGCAACAAAGCAGCATCTTATGCTGAAAAGTATTTGTGTGTGTTTACTATATCCGATTTATTCTCTCAAATTTACCAAACGTTTACCCCTTAGGCCCAAACAAACAAACAAACAAACATTGGTTGGTCTCAGCATTGTTGTGTAACACAGGAGCAACCACCATAAATGTTGACCCGGAGACAGGTTCAACATGTCAGTGCTCCAAAAACACGACTCATAACTGGGAATTGTTAGAAATCTTATGTTGTGTTTTGGTACAATATAAATAAAACTACATTGAATATTTTGTAATAGTGAACACCAGAATAAAGAGTAACATTCCTAAGGCTATAAATATTTGAGATATTTCAGGTAGATACTTTAAAAAAAATTTTTTTATGAATTATTATTAATCTAGAGAAATATAAGAGCATGGATTTAAAATGCTTTTTAATAGTGAAACAATTATTTGACCGACTTTATTTCATAAGTACATTCAACTCAAAAAACTTGTGTTAATGACACATTAAGTGCTACTTAAAATGCTTATGATTATGGCAGAAAGGCTGATTCAGCATACTTAAAACTTTGAGTTGGCTCAACGCAATTCTACCAGCAGTTGGCTCAATGTGTGTTTTTTTTTAGAGCGTAATAACTACCCTACAGTTTTATTTTTTATGTATTTATTTTTCTGGGGTTAAGCTGAAATGCAGGGTGAAATAACTTGGCGTTGAAGTCTAAAGCCTAATTAAATTCTCCTTGGCATGTTCACAGAAACTGAGAGCTTAAAGGAACCAGAAGTCTCTGCATACTGGCTCCTTACCAACTAAGCCACTAGGTGATTAATATATTTTCTTGATACGGTTAAACTGATACTGAACGATCTGGTGCTGGCATCTCTGCTCAATTAATACACGGGTGTAATGAGTTTACTTGTTGAGCAGACTATCCATCAAAGCCTCTTGTAGCACAAGACAGTCATCAGCAGAATCCTACTGTTAAACAGGCCAATGAGTATTGCAGAACACTACACCCACCTGGTGGCAGGTGGAGCACACTGTGTTGAACAAGTCAGCATGAGAATGAGCGTTATCCACCCCACCATTCATCGTAAATACCGATGCATTCATGTGTACATGTAAACGCTTGTTGCAAACACGTGTAATGTGACTGGTTTAGTCTGCAGAAAGTGGAACGCGGTCTTCTTGTCTTATGAGGCATCTTGCATTGTGCTCAGCTATTTTAAGACAGTAGTTTCCTTGACAAGAAAAAACAACCCACTCGAGGTGGTGGCGGTGTTTATCTGAAATTGATAAGGAAAACGCCTAACGTTATTATAGGAACAAAATGATTGAGCTTGAGCATAATATTAGTGACTCCCGAGTTTTTACTCTATTTACTTGTATAGAAAGAGGATAATATGCTGTCAATGGTGTCCCACAAGGTTTGGGGGTCCTGGACTAAAATAGTCAAAAGCCTCTTCCAGTGATAAATGCACACTGCCACCTGCTGTTCTATTGATTCCAAGATGGATGACGGGGCTTTGACAGCAAAGAGTCAGTTCATCCAAATCACAGTCATATTTTCTCACTTACTCCAGCTGTCATTGAGCAAGATGGGCAATTTAGGATTTTTTTTTTTTTTTTTGGCCAGGTTTCAGAACACTACAGTATTACAGTGGTAATCTTTAACATTGGAAAAAAATAATTGGTAAACTCAGCTGTAACAGGTTGCTCTAATAACAAGGCATAGAAAGCCTGGAACTGTGGACTGTTGGAAATATAAATTCGGACAAATTATTGAATTTAATATTCACATGAGGACTCATACTGTATCTGTAATAGTTAACCTGCTCAACCACATAATCCTGTCGGGGTTACAGAACACTATTACCAGACATGGTGTAGAAAAAGTGAGAGACCAAGTCCACAATAGAATGAAAAGGTGTCACATCAGTCACAGGGCGTCTTTTTTTTCTTCTTCTCTCTATACATTAAATCTAAGATGGCATTCACTCATTTTCCCGAAAGTAAGTCCAAACTACCTTTTAATCTATAAAGCAACAACTCATAGGATGCATTGTTTTTTAGTAAATTGTGTAAAATCTGTGTTATCTGTTAAGCACTTTATCATTTGTAAATATATCTAAAATGTTATTCAACCTTAAGACTCATTTGCTGACATTAATAAAATTAGTCTGTCGAGGAAATAATAATAATAAAAAAAATACAAATGATAAACTCTGTGTGTGAAAGAAGCATATGGGGTTATATTTTAGGCTTTAAAATATTACCTCTTATTGTGTCATTTCTGTTGATGTATTTATTTGTATCGCTTATAGATTTCATATAATACCATACATGAGGTATGTGAATTGTATAATACCATTTATGCCCAGCAGGAGTCAGTGTCGCTCTTCAGGCAACATGACATGACTCAACAGTGCTGACCTTTACTGGCACGTGGTGCCGCGTCATTTCATTATCTCATTCACAAAAAAACATTAACTCCGTGGGGCACTTCCGAGGAATATCAACTAAATAAAAGGCAACGAGGCCCATAAAGACAACCCAGTCACCTCGAACTACTTTATTTGATGGACCGTTTTATGCGGGTACGCTACATTTATTGTATCTCCATTAAAAGGTCATGTTGGCACTAAATCACGAGGCCTAATGTGCTGAGCATGTATGCTGCTTTGCCAACAGTGACGTAAAAAAAAAAAAGAAGAAGAAGATCTTTACAGTGAGTGATTATTATAAGAAAAACAGCTACAAAGTCTTTACTCTTAAGGATAATTAAAAGTAATATACCAAGTCCCAAAGAAATAACCTACAAACACTTTCACTTGATACTGTCTGCCCTCCAAGAAATGTAAACTTGGAATTTATATATTTGCATATTTAAAAGCTCTCATCACAGAACATTGCTGATTTTTTTTTGTGTGTGTTTTTGTCTCATCATAATCAACATCAAATATGAAAGAAAAACCACAAAAATGCCTAATCTATGTGTGCAGATGCACCCAGGTGACGCTGAACAAGTTAAAAATGTCCATCACCAAAGATCACGTAAAGTTAATGTGAAGAGAATAAAGTAGCTCTCTGTTCAAACACGAGTGGTGCTGAGATCTTGTGATAACACCTTTTATAGTAATATTACAGACGTAATGGTGACATAGGAGGTCAGAAATAGAAAACGTGACAAGACATCTTGATCAGGTTACGTTCTCATTAGTAGGAACAAAGTGAGGTCTGTATAACACACAGACACTATAGGGATTTCTTTTCCATTAACTTTTTCCGTCATTAATATCACTGAACTTTTATAACGATATAAAATAAAGGGGAAAAAAAAAAAAAAAAACCAAAGAGGAAAAGGTCACAAATCATGATAGGCTTTTTATTTCCCGGAGGAGCAGCCAATTCCATGGAAGTGATGTGTCTCGGACGTGAATATTAGGAGGGCGTGGCCAGTAATCAAAGTACCGGAGTTTTCCAGGGAGGGCTGAGAGCGACCTGCTTGTGGGTTTTTTTTTTGGTAGCCGACCAGTCAGACGGAGTGTGTCAGCGGGACCTGAAGAGGCTGCATGCGCGTCGGACAAGGAGAAGCTGGATAAAGCGCACCGGCGGCTCAGCGCATGTATTTGCTCATATTTCTTCTCAGCGTTCGATCTCGCCGCGTCTCGTGTCGGATGCTGGATGCGAACCCTCCCCGTGTCAACAACACACGTCTGACGGACAAACCATGGACAGTCTAGGCAGCCGTTGTAAGATTGTGGTGGTCGGGGACACGCAGTGTGGGAAGACGGCACTCCTGCACGTCTTTGCGAAGGACTGCTATCCTGAGGTAGGTCTGAGGAAAAAGTCTTAACTTAGCCTTTTTTTTTATTTTTTTTTTTTAAAATTATTATTATTTTTTAATTATTCTAAGGAAGATCCAGAGTTTATGAATAAAACAGGAGCGCTGCCATTGGAATTTGACAGCTCAACTTCAGCAGGAATGAAGCGGGTTACGTCCACCTGCCTGAATCCAGTATTATTAAAACAAGAGGGAGAGAAAGCACTGTGGAGGTGAAGTGGAATGAAAGCCTGTAAAATTACAATCCTGTGTCTGAATGGACAGAAAACTTGAGTCTTTGTCATTACCTGCTTATTTATTACTATATTTCTATACACATTATAATATCCCCAAAATGATGAATACAACGTGTCTCCCATGATATTAATTGTCAGCTGTATCCTTTTAAATGTACTGATATTCCCACTAGTCTCCTCACAGCGGCTGTTGTAAACACCAGCTCCTCATGTCCCCCTTTGATTGGATACCTAAAATAAAATCTCTTGTTTTCCAGAACTACGTGCCCACAGTGTTCGAAAACTACACAGCCAGCTTTGAGATAGACAAGCACCGGATCGAGCTGAACATGTGGGACACGTCAGGTAAGACATTTCCATATCTCTGTCTGTAACCTTCTCTGAGAGGCTGACAGCAAATCCCCCCCCCCCCCACACACACACACACCCAGCCCGTCCCTGCTGTGACCGTGGGAGGACTTGCCTCCGACTCCCCTCTCCCAACTTTTTTTTCAGCAGTCATCTCTCAGACAAATTGCTTTGACCTAGACGACTTACTTCAGATGTCTTTTTGTTTTATTTTTTGTTTTTTTTTAAAGCTCGGGGCATCTTCTATTTATGATCTTTGCGAAGAAACTTCGGTTGCAGCCGTGTCTCTCTCTCTCTCTCTCTCTGTGTGTCTCTGTCTTGTGTGTTTGCATCCCCCCCCCCCTCTTCCCCTCCCTCCGTGTTGTCCGTTGTGTGTGGCTGGCACTTCCCAGGCTCTGGCCCGGGGTCAGGCAACTGTGGGGAGGGGGAGGAGGAGGAGGAGGAGGAGGGGGGCGGATAATTCGGACAGGATTTGGCCTGAAGGAGCCAGTAACTGCTCTAATTCTGTGTTTTAATCAGATTTAGACAAATGCTGTGGTTTGCGGACATTATTGGCTAGTTCTGGGTCCAATATTTGACATTTTATCTGATGTTTTGATTGAGTTTCCTTGTTTGCCGCGTTTACAGACAGTCAATTCGGACGTTTTATTCAATTTTGTTAGCGTATTTTATTTAGTAGTTAGTTAAAAAAAAAAAAAAATAATTACTAAAACAGTAATGTTTACACAGCTGGTCGCCCACCTTCAACCCTGAAAAAAACTCATTCAGTAGTTTTTTTTTTTGTTTTTTTGTTATTCATCATGACTGAGCGTTTTAGTGTGCTGTGACATGTCAATGTTTTTTTTTTTGGGGGGGGAATTTCCCACCCGGAAAATAATTCTTGAGGCATTAAAATGTCACATGCAGACACGATGACGTGCTCTCGCTGCTGGTGATGTCAGCGGAGAGGCATTGTTGTTGCACAGAAGGGAATCCACGTCGGCAGAACGCGACTTTCTCTGAAAACGAATCATCCTCACTTTGGTGTTGGATGACTTCACGCGATGGAAGTTTTTCTCACCAGAAGTAGATTCGGCTTCCAGGCAGGAAGTAGAATCGGAGAGAGGCTCCAGCGTCGAAGGCCGTGCTCGACCTTCCATCTCGGTCTTGTCAGCGCTGATGGATTTACCGCCCTGAGAGTCTTGCGTGTCATCGTCACCTCAGGCCTCAGGCTTCTGCCAGCCGTCTGGCCGGTGACATGAGCAGCTCCGAGCCTGGGATTCTCCCCGAGGGAATTCTTTCTTTTACCATACTGTAAACATTCCCAAACCTAAAACCGTCTTCCGGTGTAGACGGCGGATACGTTTACACGCCCGGCCACTGGAAGAATGTTGTTTTTCCTTTTAGACCCCGTGTCCACCGGGAGAATAAATCTGCCTGAGCCTGTCAGTCAGAGGTCGGGGTCCTCTGGGGCCCGGGGCCGCGACTTAAAAAGAGTTTCTTATCTTTCAGCTGTAAGAGCCTAATGATGAGGTGGGAATGTTTTGCTCCTGTCCATCTTCAAAACCCTAAAAAACACCTTCGGCAGTGCCAGACTTTAATCTTTAATCAGGAGCCGCCCACCCCACAACAAACATGACGTCACCCATCCCACAGGGCATGAGTGTGTACGCACGCACGCACACACACACACACACACACACACACACACACACACACACACACACACACACACACACACACACACACACTCGTGTGTGCATGTACGTGTGCGTTCAGAGGTCCTTGTGCGGAGTGCCATTATTCACTGATTCACAGCAAACACATGTTCATATTTTCTCTCAACAAGAAAAATAATTGGCTCACACTTAGATGAGAAAAGCTTTCATCTGAAGAAAATAGCACATCTCCCATCATTACTCCAAATCTGATTCTCTACTGCTCCGACCCTCTCACCCCCCTCTACCCTCGCTCTGTCTCTTTGGTTTCCCTTTCTTTGGTACTCGAGCAGCGGAAGACCATCTCCGCCAGCTCGGTGCCCGGACTCTCATAGGGCTCGGTCACACGCGTGTTTATAACGAGACATTTCAGACTCCCAACACGGTTATTTCAATAGAGTCACTGCGACAGTGGATTTACTCGTGTAGGTGAAGCAAATGCGTTACACGCCGGGCATATAGAGTTTGACTCTGGTGAACTTTGACCCGTCAATCTGCCTCCCCCCCCCCGCCCTCCCCCCCCCCCTCCCCCGCCCAGCGAAAGACTCTCGCTGGTTGTCGAGCCCAAGAGTCGCCGCATGTTTATGATATCCATTCGATTCGATGTGTTTTGTTAATGAACAATTAAAATATAACCTTTACAAACGCGCGCGCGCACAAGGTGAGCTTCCCATTAACGACATTGCTAACGGTAAAAGCCATTCGTGATTCTGAATGAGTTGGAACATCCAGCAGGGAGGACGAGCATTCTCTTCGTTTATCTCAACACAGTATATCATTGTATCGTGGCCTAATAGCGTCGACGACAGCCAGAGGACCTGCACCCTCCTTCCTGTGTGTGTGTGTGTGTGTGTGTGTGTGTGTGTGTGTGTGTGTGTGTGTGTGTGTGTGTGTGTATGAGAGAGTGATAGCTTGAGAAATAGAAAGTGAAAGGTGCAAGCAATTAAGAAAGGCTGCAAACACAAAGCCTGTTGCGGGCGATGTTACCTTTCCAGATCTGCGAGTCCCGGCCGTGTTAGTGTCTTTACTCCGGCCCGGTTCGTAACTAGTCTCAACGCTGTGAGCGATGAGGCGAAGCAGGGAGACTGTTGCAACGTTGCATCAACGGGCCTTTATTTCTGTTTCTGAGGCAGCGAGCACGGTTTGGACATTTGGAAAGCTGTGGCACTGAAACTTGAGCCTTTCCACACACGTTGTGACTGATTACAGTAACTTAATCGCTGCTGTCGGCAAAAGCACTTCAGAGTGTCAGAGGCTACGTGCTGCTAATGATACTTCTTGCACGTGAGAGTTACTTACTTCCCACAACAGGGTTATTCATAACGGCTCTCCGACGAGGCAAAGTTTGAGGTTTTATTTTCTCTCCCTGCGACTAAACAACTAATAGAGACTTTTCTCGTCGAATATTTGAGGGCAGCTCTGGGATTCACTCCGTGGGTCACGTGTGAGCTTTCTCACCAAAATGAATCGGAGTCACGAGGAAAGATGCCACCGGAGCGTTTCCTCTTTGTATCCTTTTTGTCATTACCAAAACAATCCATAAGCAACACTTCGTTGAAATATGCCACCGAGCCTCCAGCACCTGCTAGTTCCTTTCTTGTGGAAACCAAGCACGATCCACAGGACATTTTCATTTTGACCTGACATTTGCATCAATCAATCTTCCACTTGCTCTTCCTGAACCACGTTCCCCTGCACACACACACACACACACACACACACACAGCTGTTTTCCTGCTTTTAGCCTCTTCACATAAACTATTGTCTCCCTTTTAATTGCCGGTGAAGTCTACCTGCTGTGGCCTGGCCCTGTTCACAAAACATTATTGATCGTCCTGCGAGGCGAGACCATTTAAACGACTCGCCTTTCGCCCGGTTCACATTTCTCCGACGAGGTCAGGTGTGTATTGCTATTAAAAATGCTCCCGGCATTTATCGTTGAAGCATTGGAAGGAAACCATTGATTAGTTTGGTCTCATTCATTTACCCCGTTCCTCCATAAGATCTACTCCTCGTAGGAAGGCTGAGAACGCGGGTGAGTTGGTTATCTAATTGAGGTCATTACCGAGCTGCATGTTTGCGGATTTTTTTTTCTTGTGTTATTTTTTTTTTTTTTTGCTGCACTCCCCGAAACAAATCGGTATTTTAAGAAGCATTAAATGGAAACGGGGAGGTCTCCGCTTCTGGGAACCGGAGGGCAACTTTGAGCGGTGCTTCGTATTCAGCCCTGCCTTCAGTGGAGAGTTAAATCAATTAGGAGGTGATTGAATTCAAAAGAGGAAATAAAGAACTGTATCTGTGCATCTATGAGTGAGCGGCCAACATGGAGACGGATGCCGCAGTCTGTTTCACATGTATCTGTGTCTTAATTGAGTTTTAAAGCAGCCCGAGCTGTCAAGTGGTCAAAATGCCAATGGCGCTCGGTGATAACTTGTCTGAGGGCCATTAGCGATTACTGTCGATGCCCGTGGGCCCCTTTGGTAGTCAGCCAGTCTGGCTTTTTAAAGCGAGCCCGAGGCATTAATGCACTCATCCTCTCTTCCGCGATATGGTGAAGGGTGCCTGGGAAAGATTCCCTGTAGCTCTGGCCTGAGACTAATACCCCGCTAAGAGGTGCCCATGCTGTTTCTTGCAAGCTCGATTCATGACAGGCCGGATTTCCCCAAATTTCCTACAGCGGTACATTCCCGTCTCTTTCTGTTTCTCTTCTCGGCTGCCTCCCTGGTGCCTGACCTGATTCTCACATGGTACTCTTGGAAGTCTTGCGTTCTGTTTAGTCATGCTGGAGCGTGCCTTTCAAGTGGTAATCCACAGGAATCTTGTGTTTCTTTCTTCCTTTGCTGACATCTTTGGTATTACTCGCTCATGCTATGGTGTTGTTTTTTTTTTTTTTTTGGCAATAAACTTACTAGAGATCGCTTTGAGTCCATCGCTCTTATCTTTAGAACTTCTGTATCTGATGAAATGCGACTTTCTGTTGATTTTTTTTCTTTTCTTTTTCTGATCAACAGTGTTGGTTCTTGCCTCCCATTCTAACCACGCAGTTCTTTATTTATTTCCAAACAAAGTGCCGTTGCTGCCGGTAACATGAAACGCGTCACTTGCTGTGCGGTGGAGGATTCCTCCTGCAACAGACCTGTGTGTTCGCAACCAAAAATATAAAAGCTTTTTGAACCGGCTACAGTTTGAAACACTGTTGTGCTGCACAGTCAGTGACAGAAAGCAAAGTATTTCTCTGAAAATGTCACGACACGTTACCGGGACTAAGATTCTTAAATAAAAGTACCACTCGCATAAGTTTCAGAGCCCCTTTTTGCTCTAATGAGTCTGTTAATGTTTCTCATGCTGAAACCTTCCTGTGTTTTCACAGCGAGAGGTGTGATCGTTTTTTAACTTGAGAGAAGATCAGAAGACGGTGCGAGTGTGTAACACCACTCCCATAGCGAGTGCTCGCCCAGAGTCACAGACTGGATCGTTCCCTCCTCCCAGACCGACTCTCCAACATTCCTGGCGTCTTTATGCTCTTCAAACTCCACATTCTCGGTGCAGTGGAGCGGTAGGTCATCCAGCGGCCTATGAAAACACGCCGAGTTCGGTGGGCTTTCCGTTCCTCAACACTTTCCACTTGATTGATCTTTAATGGACACTGAGTGAACTATAACCGTCGCAACGCAGAGCAGAAATAAAATCAACAGACCCCCTTCTGCCCTCGAACCTCGAGCTCACCGGAGCCCGAGGATGCTCAGGGAGTGCCGATATGATCTGATCACATTATGTGCTCTTGGCTCGTTCCGTCGCTCTGCTTGGCCTCTCTGAACCACGACTGCGAGGTTGGACTCGATGTCGAACGATTGAAAACCAACATTCTCGATTTTCTTCTTTTCTCTCTGAAGAAGTCCCAGTTTGAATTGCTGTTTAGGCGGTAGGACTCGCTGGGAAGCAGCTGCATATTTAACCGCACATCATAAATATCTCTTTTGTTTATTTTTGTCAGCATCCTGAAGGGAGGATGACGACACCCTTTCAACTGCTGTTCACAAGCCCGTATGTGCCAAGCCCAAAGCCCTGAAAGTTGTTTCTGCTCTTTGCCTAACCGGCCCTTGGCAATAACTGCCGAAACGAGCGAGATGGCAACTCCCCGGCACCGGGAAACTGCCTGCGTAATAGTTTCAGGTAATGAGTAAACACAAGACAGGGCAAGGCTGTTAAAACACGGCAACTTAAACTTGTCTCTAATTAAGCAAACCCATATACTGTAT
Organism: Brachyistius frenatus; assembly: GCF_029030835.1. Lineage (NCBI taxonomy): Eukaryota > Metazoa > Chordata > Actinopteri > Embiotocidae > Brachyistius > Brachyistius frenatus. Next base: position 877,127 of record NW_027210679.1, on the reverse strand, counting down.
ACTGAAGTTTGGAAAGTCCACCGTTACTCACCAGTTCATCCTTACACATTATAAAAAAAGAAAGAAAAAGAAAGTTATCTTTGTTATTTATTAGTTTGAAACAAAATGTATAAAATGTTAGAAAATAGTGAAAACCCAAAGATATTCAGTTGACCAACACGAGACAAAAAAGTAACCAAAGTTTCACATTTGGCAAAATTCTAAATGTGAATGTTTACATCCTTGTTTACTAAATGACAAAATTTCAAAATGGTTATCAAAAAATTACATGTTGATTTATTGATAAACAAATTGACTGATTGTCTTATATGTTGTTGATACAGTGATTAGGTTTAGTTTTACAGAGAACATTGGAATATGTTTTAAAGAATTTTCCTGCCTGTAGTTTCACATCAGTCTTTTTGTTTTATTTGTGAAAACGCTGCTCCTGCTGTTTTAAATCACGCAGGCAGCATAGCTCTGGGTTGCAGTGATGGTCTATTCCATGGAAAGGTCACGATGCTCACATTTTTTGATGATCGATCAAGAAAGAAAAACTCGAGTAGTTTATGAGACACTCGTCGTTGTTATAACTTGCACCGGAAGGTGGCGGGTAATGTACATTAAACAACAAAAGGAAGTGAAGAAGAGGACGTTAACATGAGGATCCGTTAAAAGATGTTTGACGCTGTAAGATTAGACGCTGAGGTACAAACAAAAGAAACATGCAGACGACAACAGCCATAAAAAAAAGTTATGTGTGGAACTGCTTAAAAAAAAAAGTAAACAAAGACAAGGTGCAATGTAAACTCTGGCAGGCAAAGCTAGCTCATCATAAATCTACCACAGCGTTGCGCAATCCTTTGAGAGCGAAGCAGCGAACAGTCTATCCGCAGATCAACAATCAATAGCTCGCCTCGTTCCCACACAAAGTAAGTTTGAGGTTTGATGTGCAGAGCAAACAGCACTCATGTCAAACATGAAGCTACAGAGGTGCTTCTCATCAGGTTGCGTGTACCTGTGGTGGCTCTAAATGGGAGGATTGGGTTCTTTGAATGCTAGTTGAGTAGTTCCCAACAAATAACAAATAGTATTTTTTTCTCAAAATGATGGAAGTTTCTATTTCCAATTTGCTGGCCGACGTGCGAGCATAAGACCAGCTGAGCACCGAGCACAGTTTGGAATAATGCTGCTGGACTTGTGGCTGCTATGTCGGATGTTTCCAAGAGTATGAAATAAATGTGGGTCTTCGTGCCAGGCCTCCAATCTCCAGATAGTGGAATGTTTGTGAGGGTATTTTTGGACAGAGGGGCTTCTGTTCTGTTCTCCGGGGCTCAATGAGCTCGATAGCGGAATAACAGAGAATGTCTTCCGGCCCCCTTCGTGTCGTCCCCCTGGCGTCAAGTTTTGGACGAGGCTGCAGTCTATGTGCCAGGTTGCATTAAATAATCCCTGCGATTAAAATCGGTGGTTTGACCCACAAAGAAACGAAATAAATTAAAAAAAATGTTACCATAAGAAATAATGATGTTCCTCATATTCCAGATTACTATATTTATTTTGACATTCAAACAATAAATGTCAATAAATGTATGTTCTTTTTCTTTTTGCTACTAATTTCCAGCTCTAAACTTCTTGAACAATGCTAATCTGATGCACAGTGCTGCATTTTGTTGCACCGTGACTGTGGGTGGGTTTTATGTGACATGATGGAAACGCTGTAGGATATCCTACTGGCTACCTGGCTGGATGTCAAGCCGCACTTTGTTAATCATATTCTTCGATTATTACAACAAAAAAAAATCAACAAGCTAAAGAGGAAATTGGCTTCCCATATATCACAGTAGATGTAAGAAAAGATGAATAATCTGAGCAACAAGATCAGAAACCAAAACGGAACCGGAGAAGTTGGATTGTCCGGTATCTCTTTCTCCGTGCCGATTCTTTATCGTCTGTGTTTTTCTATTCCCTCGTCTACGTTCTCCATCTCCGATAGCCCATTAGTCAAGGCGGCTGCTGTAGCACTGAGACGAGGTCACTAGCAGTCAGGAGCCTGTGTTAAGCAGGGGGTGGGCACGAGTGCTGCATGAAAGCCAGCCGGGCTCGGTGACAGAACATGCAGGCCGTAATTATCACACAGAGTATCTGCTCTCCTCAGTGGCACAGCGAAGCGCACACACACACACACACACACACGCACAGACGACATATACTCGCACACGGTGGAGCCTGCCATCTTTACATATCTTCTTTATTATCTTTATATATATATATATATATATACATACAGTGGTGTGAAAAAGTGTTTGCCCCCTTCCTGATTTCCAATTTTTTTTGCATGTCTGTCACACTTAAATGTTTCAGATCATCAAACAAATTTAAATATTAGTAAAAGATAACACAAGTAAACACAAAATGCAGTTTTGAAATGAAGGTTTTTATTACTAAGGGAGAAAAAAAAAATCCAAACCCACTTGGCCCTGTGTGAAAAAGTGTTTGCCCCCTCCTGTTAAAACATAACTTAACTGTGGTTTATCACACCTGAGTTCAATTTCTCTAGCCACACCCAGGCCTGATTACTGCCAGACCTGTTCTCAATCAAGAAATCACTTCAATAGGACCTGCCTGGCAAAGTGAAGTAGACCAAAAGATCCTCAAACGCTAGACATCATGCCGAGATCCAAAGAAATTCAGGAACAAATGAGAAAGAAAGTAATTGAGATCTATCAGTCTGGAAAAGGTTATAAAGCCATTTCTAAAGCTTTGGGACTCCAGCAAACCACAGTGAGAGCCATCATCCACAAATGGAGAAAACATGGAACAGTGGTGAACCTTCCCTGGAGTGGCTGGCCGACCAAAATTACCCCAAGAGAGCAGCGACGACTCATCCAAGAGGTCACAAAAGACTCCACAACAACATCCAAAGCCTCAGTTAAAGTCAGTGTTCATGACTCCACCATAAGAAAGAGACCGGGCAAAAATGGCCTGCATGGCAGAGTTTCAAGACCAAAACCACCGCTGAGCAAAAACAACATTAAGGCTCGTCTCATTTTTGCCAGAAAACATCTTGATGATCCCCAAGACTTTTGGGAAAATAGTCTGTGGACTGACGAGACAAAAGTTGAACTTTTTGGAAGGTGTGTGTCCCGTTACATCTGGCGTAAAAGTAACACCGCATTTCAGAACAAGAACCTCATACCAACAGTAAAACATGGTGGTGGTAGTGTGATGGTCTGGGGCTGTTTTGCTGCTTCAGGACCTGGAAGACTTGCTGTGATAAATGGAACCATGAATTCTGCCGTCTACCAAAAGATCCTGAAGGAGAACGTCCGGCCGTCTGTTCGTGACCTCAAGCTGAAGCCAACTTGGGTTCTGCAGCAGGACAATGATCCAAAACACACCAGCAAGTCCACCTCTGAATGGCTGAAGAAAAACAAAATGAAGACTTTGGAGTGGCCTCGTCAAAATCCTGACCTGAATCCTATTGAGATGCTGTGGCATGACCTTAAAAAGGCGGTTGGTGCTGGAAAACCCTCCAATGTGGCTGAATTACAACAACTCTGCAAAGATGAGTCGGCCAACATTCCTCCACAGCTGTAAAAGATTCATTGCAAGTTATCACAAACGCTTGACTGCAGTTGTTGCTGCTAAAGGTGGCCCAACCAGTTATTAGGTTTAGGGGGCAAACACTTTTTCACACAGGGCCATGTGGGTTTGGATTTTATTTCTCCCTTAATAATAAAGCCTTCATTTAAAAACTGCATTTTGTATTTACTTGTGTTATCTTTGACTAATATTTAAAAATCAGAGTGAATACGTTTTTAAAGACTAGACAGAATTAAATGGAGTCTTCTGGTACATTGTCAGAAAAAAAAAAAGAGCATTTAAGGCTTTTGATGAGCTCACACTGTCTCAGATTACGAGCCCTGTCTTGAGCCTCGTGATGCCGCGCCGCCAACAGAGAAGACTTCAGCTTTTATAATGACCTTCGGAGCATAAACGGATAAAATTAAGATATGTACTGTTTTGTTAGCAAGCATAAAAAAAAGGAGACAGAAATACAAAGGGGAAGATATGAGAATACATTAATATTAATATTGGGTATGGACAATACTGGAGTTATTATCATTATCTGATATAACATGTAATTATTGCCACACTATTTTTTTGAATAAATAACGCCATCCGCTTTCAAGCTTTTCCTGTCATTTCTGTTGTTGATTTGGAAAACACTTTACTTAAGTCCTCACATTAGGCTTTATTAGAAGTGAACAAAATGCCATGCGGTGATTTCAAAGTGTTTGGTAATGGTCAGGGTTCATCAAAACTGATGTAAGCTCCAATTAACACAGATTTTTATACTATTAGACCTGCTTTTTATTTCTGCCATTCATTTATACACCAGCCTCCACTTAGTGGTGCCCACGGGTGGTGGAGTTGTTGATAATTACAGAATAAAGAGTTATGTCCTCGTACACCTGCGATATAGTATGTTAGAAACTACTCATTAAGCCTTTATATACTGCAGAACAGAAATACTAAAAAAAACAAACCAAAAAAGCGTATTTATTGCTGGTGAACGCAATATGAGGAACACCAACATTTACAGGGCCCTAAGGATTAGATTTTGGGGGGGTCAAAGGTCACTGCGGCCTAGGACGCGTAGGGGGAATCTTTTCAAAGTTGACACAGACCGAACACTCGGTTGTTTCGTCACACTGAGAAAGCAAAGGACAAGTTGTGAACACAACGCTAACACATCATAGCCTTTAAAGACGACACACCTGTTAGCGTCAGCACGTGATTAAATAGCTGACCAAATGTGTGCCCGATATTCTGTCTGTTTTAGCTCTGCTTTTGGTCTCCACCCTAAATGTCTGGTTCTCAAGCTGCTAAATGCACCACCACTGCATATCTGGCAGCCAGTTGCTAACCGTGTCCGTCTATCATCGGTCCAATGTTTTGTAAAGTCTCAGAAATTGCTGCAGATGTCGGTGATAAATCTCTTCAGGTTCATCGCTGAGTGACCGTTTTCACATTTTGATGTTGTTGTTTGATACATTTCTATCATGACAATCATTGATTATAGCAGATTTAGCCAACTTACTATGACCTCTCTGGTGCCGTACGTTGATCTTCGTTAGTTGAAAGTCATCGTAAAAGAAATTCACTGGATTAAAAAAGAAAACGTCTACGTGTGATGGATGCGTGTGAGTACACACGCGTGTGGGCATGTGTATGATTGGGAGAGCGAGTGTATGGGAATTCCGACAGCTCTCACCCTGTTGACCCCTGCTATTGTTTCTCAGCTGACCAGAGGCGTAATGAGGGCTGTCGAGGAGAGCTGGGGCACAATGAGGCTGGAAAGTGCATCTGCTGCCTCAACCAATGGGAAGAGAGACGTGGAGTGTGTGTGTGTGGAGGAGGGTGGGCGGGGGGGGAGGGGGGAGGGTGTTGTTGAAGGGAGTAAAAGTATGGGGGTGAAGGGTGGAGAGGGGTTGCCTTAAGAGCATGTCATAGGAGCGAGAGTGCACAGAAAAAGAGGACAGAAGGAGGAGACAGCAGGAGAAGAGTACATCTGTGCTCCCCCCTCCCTCCTCCCTCCTCCCTCCCACCCTCCACCCCCCTCCGAAGCTTTGTGTTGGGAGTGAGGCTTGTCGGTGGGCACCCTCGGGAGCTGACCCGCTCTGGTCCTCGGGGGAAACAGACGCACAAGTGCCACCTGTGTCAATTTTTTTTTTTTAAACAACTGCAGCCTCTGGTTAGGTGCTGAACACAGAGCATGGAGCAATGCAAAGGAGTCACTGGGGACGTAACGCGGGGCTTTCGTCTGTTGTATTGAAGAGATGGATTATGTTGTAATTGTTCAAAACTCAATTGTTTTCATTGGCCTGAGGGAACGTGATGGACGGCGGCGGATCAAACAGCTCAGCTCCTGTCCCTCGTCGTGTGCACGGCGCGGGAGGAAGCCGCAACTTTTGAGAGCAAAGTATTCCAAGTTACGTAGCTTGATCGAAACCAGCGCCGAAATTACACACGTTTTTGTGATCACCGGCGTGTGTGCTTTGGCAATTGCGCTCTGGCCCTAAAACTCCAGCAAAAGCGCTCACATCCAATTTTGTGTGAGAGAACTTGCAGTGAGCCAATTGTGTTGTCGAGGGCAAGAAAACGCACGTTTTTTCCAACGCTCACAAAAACACGCGTGACTCGCGTGCTGGTGTTGATCAAGTCAGGCAACCTGGAATACTGACCCACGAAATGGGTGATTTAATTATTAAAAACAAACTACTGGAGCTGTTGTGGGATTTCAACAAGATATAACCCCCCCCCCCCTCCAGCACTGTTCATGCACTTTAACAAGAGAAGATACAACAAACTAATCCAGCCTGACAGTAAACCAGGCGTTTGGTCCTCGTCAGCAGCAGCAGCAGCAGTGAATGCCTCAGTCATCCGGGCAGACAGGAAACCCACACAGGGAACTGTGACTCTGTATGCCCCCCCCCCCCTCCCCCGCCTCCTCCAAACCCGTCCACTGAGTGCAACAGTATACCCGATGCAGCGCCAGCTTTGATCAGCTCACTTCAAACGGCCACATTGACTAGTGCTGCTGCTCCCAAAGCTAGCGCTCAGTCACCCCCACCCTCCCACCCCACCCCCCTGCCCCCACCCCCACGGGAGCGGAGAAACCCTCTCGGCAGCCGTCTGCAACCCATCCGAGCGAAAGGGGATACAGACAGTGATGCTTCGCCCCCCACCTGTACCTCGCTCACACACACACACACACTCAACACGTCCCATCATTTATGGATGACTTTATTTATAAACAAGATCCAATGCGCTCTCTCTCTCTCTCTCTCTCTCTCTCTCTCTCTCTCTCTCCCATGCTGCTGCTTTTGTGGAAATGAAATTGCACTTGAAGTGGTGCCATGTCTCCATGGTGGCCTCCCCTGGGGGGCTCGAGAGTGGTCCCGGGTACAGATCGCATCATGATAGCAATGTGTTTGGATGGTTACGCATCGGAGGGAGCAGAGCCAACCCCCCCCCCCCTTTCCCCACCTCACAAAGTTTTTATTTCACATGCGTGTGTAGCTGCTGACTGAATAATCTCACTCCTCCTTTTAATATCAGTCCGTCAGCTTTGGACAGAGACGGCGGCGGCGGAGTTTTAATGAAAGTCTTCAAGTGGGGGCACAAGCTTCGAAGAGGAGAGTACAAGACGTGAGGAGCGGATAGAAAGGCCCGCGATCTCTGCTTTTTCACAGGTGAAAAGGAACATACACAGATGAATTTGAACACGGAGTGTGTGCGTGTGCGTGTGGTGATCCTACGGCCGGGCTGGTTGCTTTTCAGAGCAGAATTCATTGTGGCACGACCATTAGCAGTGGTCAAAGAATCAGGCGCTTTGTGGGTGTCGTTGGCAACATCAACAGTGACTTCAAACAGCCTGGAAGCCTCTCAAAGACTGTTGAAAACGGTGCCGTAAAACAAATTCAAACTAAACGCAGCTCAGGTTTTTTTGTGTGTGTTTTTTTTTTCATTATTGGCCAGATGGAGGTGCAGTTAACAAGCTGCAGGATCAGCGAACGACTGCCGCGGGAGCTTTAGCCAAGCATTTCAGGTTTAAACTTGATTTAATTGAGAGTTGATCACAGAAATCATTTGAAAACTCTTTATTTTGGTAGCACCCAGCTTTGGAATGACACGTTGGCAGGTAGCATTACGAGATGAAGCCATGGACATAATTTGCCAAGAAGGAATACTTAAATATATTTGAATGTCCTGCTCAGTGCTTTGCCAGATGCTGGAAGACATTCTTCTGCGTTTAGTTTCCTTTTTGGATGAATCTGTGTTGTTGTCATGACGTTCCTACTGAATTAAATTAAGAGGGTTGTTGCTTTCATATCGTGCCAGTATGACTGAATTCTGCCATTTCAAGCTAAAATTACTGTTCGATATTCGCTCGGAACTATTGGAATATTATTCTAAGAACAGCTTTTAGGTGCCTCGCCGCCACCTTCACACATTACTACCAGGAGCTGCAAAAACAAGGAAAAATATCATTTCTGAGACAAGACCATGGTCGCATAAATCATTATATTTTTTCGTATTTAATGACTGCTCAAAAAAATTATAACCTGTCTCTACTCTTAACATGACCTTATATCATCAAACTTTTTGGGATCCTTCAGTCTTGTATAAAGCCAACCGATAATAACTTTGAGTTTACTGGATGATTATGGAGACTGTTTCTGGACAGACACACTGCAGCAATCAGAGACAATTGAAAGTCTGAAAATCTGCATTTTGATTGTGGAGTCATGTTAATGTTTGATTCTGTTTTTATTTCTAGTCTACTGCTTTTATCCGCATGTCCCTTTAAAGCAGGGGGCTCCTCCAGTCGGATCGACACTGGATACTCTCAACATTTCTTTTAATAAACACTCTCCTCTGAGATCCTTCTCTTTCGACATGTTCAAACTGAGCAGCCAGACAAAAGCAAAGCGAGCGTTCAGTTTATGCTGGAGATATTGAAAGCAGCTGGGGTCCATGATTGGTTTGGGCAGTAAAAAAAGGTTGTGGAAAAACACACACAAATAATCCTCAAGTTAGCATCTGGTAGTCTTTAACGCTTATCTGTTTTTTTGAACTGTGTTATTCGGTGAATCTTGTCCAAACAGCCCGATGCTGCTGCTGCTGCGGGTGATTCGACGAGACTGCGCGGTCGCGGGGAGCTCGAGGAGACACGGGAACAGATCAAAACTGGTTGTGAGTGTTCTCCCCGTACAGAGCCGGCGGTCACTCACAGCTACTTGACTTCCTCACACAAACAAATGTCAGGTTGTGTTTGTATTACAACATCTAAAACACATGAACGTCCGCGGGGAATTAAGCGTGTCACAATGTATTATGACAGCTACATCAGTCAGTGGTGATTTTCTCAAACAGTTCGCAGGGGAAAACTAAAGTAGAGGCACAATTGGTGGTTTTTTTGTTGTTGTTGGTTTTTTTTTAGAGCTTACATCACAACATTAAAGCCACCTGACAAATATTGTGCAGGTTTATCTCATGCTGCCAACTCGGACCCGTTGGACTCCGCGAGACCGGTGAAGGTGTCCTCTGGTGTCAAGTACCAGGATGTTAGTCCTGGAAGTTTTGACGTGGTGGGGCTTCATAGATTGGACTTGTTTTTCCAGCACATCCAACAAATGCTCAGCCAAATTAAGATCTGGTGAATTTGGACGCCAAATCAACATTTTGAACTTTGTCATGTTCTTCAAACAATTCCTGAACATTTTTTGTGGAGTGCTGCTGAAAACACATTTCTTTATAAATTGCGAGTAGCTCTTCTGTGGCATCGAACCACATGAGCCGACCTGCGCTTCAAAAGACCCTGTCACCAGTTCACCGGTTTGGTAAATACTAACCACTACATACTGGCATGACCTCAGTAGACCTGCTGTTTTGGAGATAATCAGTTCAAGATATTTACTCTTGCCCATTTGTCCTGCTTTCAAGTCATCAACCTCAGGAATTGATTGCTCATTTGCTGCCTAATGTTTCCCGTCCCTTGACAGACGCCACTGTAACGAGAGTGTCAATGCTTATTGGGCTCACCTGTCAGTGACTTTAATGTTGTGGCCGATCAGTGTGTAGATCAACAAAAGAAGTGAGCGACAAAGAAACATCGGCCCAATGATGTTTAACAGTAAAGCGCAGCATGAGCCGCAGCCCTGTACAGACACGCAAGATCAAACAGCTGCAGATGAGATGCATCGCTGTGAGCCTGCTAGAATGAGTGTGTGTGTGTGACTATAAAAGAAGGGTTGCAGTGGGGGGGGGGGGGGGGTGAGCTAGCAGAAACTGAAAGCGGACACACTACTCCATCTCCGTACCCGTGGGGCGAGCAGGAGACAGACAGTACCGCTTGCTCTGTCCCCTGTGCTGCCGGGCGCTGCGGGCCGGCCCGGCCCAGCTTTGCAGCCCGCGGCTGGGCGACAGACTTCGGGCATTAACTCCCTCGGAGGAAGCGGAGCCGGGAGCAGATCCGGGGAAGGTGCTCGACGCCCTTCAAAGGCTGCACTTCCTCCGCAGGGAGGGTGCGCGGGGGCTTTGATCAATATCTCCTGTGTGGAAGCGGCAGACGCGGAAGGTTAATGGCCATTTAACCCGGTGTCACCCCCACTGTCCCGGCTCTGTGCTAATGCTTTTGAAAACTTGACACAGCCATCTCTATTACAGATCAACAGCTTTATCTGCGTGTACATGTATGTGTGTGTGTGTATGTGGTAGGAGACATACACTTCCTGATTCAATATGCCTGACTGAAAGAGCAACCAAAGATATAAGGCCCAGCCTCGGGGTTCAGGCCAGCTGGGGTTGCTTCATTACAGGCTTATCAATGGCCTATTTCAGTGGATTGACTTTATTTTCCACTTACAGATTCATTGCCTCATCCTCCTTTTATAAAGCTGACAGTGTGTGTTGAGTATTTCAAAGCTGTAAACGATCTTTCAGGTCATGGTGTAATCTGAACTGTTTCAATTGCAACATTACCGTTCAGGTCCAATATTTTAAGTCTTATAGTCAGGATGGATTATTAAAGGATCAAATACCTACAGACCATCTCTGCAGGTATTTCTATACCGTTACGTACCGGCAAAGTAGAACAGTGGAAAAACTTATTTGAGAGGTTTCTCTCGCAATTTGTATTAATTAGTTAGTAATTAATTCAAATATATGGATCTCCTGAAGATTTATAGTTTTACATTAATCCATGGGAACTCTTCAGTTTATCTTATCATTATCAAGTGATGGTTACTGCACTGTATCCTTTTGAAAATAATGCCATGAATAGTTTTTAATTCATTAATTCAATTATAAAGTGTAGTGAACAAAACAAAAATAAAATCAATATTTCTTCTGACCACCCAATGCTTTTAAATCGGCATGCATGTTTTTCAAGGTTAGTCTTTATTCATTTAGGTTCAACTTGTCACATTCGGTGTTCCGGCTGCTTCTGTCTCTCCGTGTAACTCCAGACTAGCTCTGATGTTGAGAGCAGGACTCTGCGGACTGCGTACCATCTGTTGCAGGACTCCTTGCTCTTGTCACTGATGGTAGTTCTTTACGACTTTGGCTGTACGCTGCTACAGAATTCATTTGGAAGCGATCAGATGACGTCCCGATCGACGGATGAGAATTCGCACCCGCTCTTGGCAGGAAAGCATCTTGAACTTTCCTTTCCTATCGCGCATTGACAATGTAACACTGGTGAAAACGAATGCAGAATTAGAGAAGTGTGCAGTAGGATTTAGTAAACAACTGATCACCCCTTGTTTCGCCCTCCTTTTTCCGAGGGGGGCAAGAAAATCGAAAGTGTCCCGCTTGCGAAAACTCACAAAAGACATGAAAGTTCCCTCGCTCGAGCCGAGAGTGTTTGGTTCGTCCGTTTTGGGCCGGACGTGGTGGCGCGACGTGGCGCACTGCGAGGAAGAGGACCTGCTCACTATGTAGACATGAAAGGCTCATTCTTCGGTAACAAAATGGGGATTACACACTAATCATGAGCATTACATCCCATCTCCCTAAAGCCAACACACTGCACCTTTAAACGGCCATTGCGATGGATTTGACGACTCTGCTGTTTTCGTTGGTTAAATAAGCTAAAACATGCAAACTCACCTTGACTGTTATTCTCAATAGGTCAACAAAGCTGATACTAAAAACTTGAAAAAAATTCCTTCGCTTGCTGTATATTTGAAACTCTACTTGTATGCCAGTGCACCAGGTTGTTGTTTTTTTCTCTACCTGGGGTGTAAGTTGACAGTTTCCTTGTGAGGAATAAGGTCAGCGTCTCTATAAGCAGTGGACTCTGTTGGTGCGGGATTTTAAAAAGAGTGAGAGAGAAAAAGGTTCGCGCAGGCTTGGATTCACACAATGAAACACACGCTGTTCTGTATAGAAGAAGTGGTACACCGGGTCAGAGCGGCTCCACCTCCTCTCGATGGGTGTCTCGCCAGCAACTGTGTTTATCTGTGTTTGAGCAGAAACCCTGATTGAGGAGAAGTCGTGCGGCAGTTCGCAACACAGACCGCATCCCCGCCGATAAAAGTTCTGCTCAACCTCTTAAAGGTTGGAGTGCCGGCCCTCCTCTCCTCTCCTCTCAGTCACCTCTGATCGTCGACGCTCCGGAGTGCCTCCACGATCCCCTCGCTCTCCCGCTTCGCGTCTCCCTTACGTCTTTCAGGGCCTCACAATGGAGCCATTTGCCTCTCTCCAGGTTGCTACGATACTCTGCCCGCCCAACTTGAAATGTTTTACTTTGAAGGTGGATTTCAAGAGGAAAAACAGCTGCGGCAGGGGAGAAAAGACGCGGAGACCCGAATGTTTTCGTTAATTTGGTGAATTTGGTGACATCTGAGGGAGTGTTTTGTTAGCCTGCCTGTTGTGTGCATGGGTGGGTGTCTGTATGGCCTAATGAGGCTGTTAGTTGCTGTTTACTCCCTGCCATATGTGCGTGAATACATCAGAGCGCCTCGAGGCAAAAGACTATTCTTCTCCCTTCTCTCGTAATGACAATTTCGCTTTTTAGCTGCCGTCTGCAATGAGCGCGCAACAAACGGAGGGAGAAAGAAAACATTCCTGCTGTGATGGTGCAGATGAATGTAATGCAAAACTGCAAGGCTTTGTTATAGATGGTGATGCGCGCTCAATTTCACAGGATTCCCGAAGAATCTTCTTCATCAAACCGCAGCATCCGTTGTCGAGGTGATTTTCAGTGCGTGTCCTTAAAAAAAAAAAAAAAAAAAAGAAAAAGAAAAACGAGGTTCGCAGACAGAAAGCAGTCGCGTTTCAGACAGATTGTCCCTACGGGGGACTCGATGCATCGGGGGACATGAGGCACAAATGAAGTCATACCACAAACCCTCAAGCCTTATTACTGTACATTAGCGCTCCGCTAAGTTTCTGTCCGCCTCAACATCCTCTGGGATATTTCTGGCCTTTGATGAAGCTCGACTGACGGCTGGCGAGGACCGCTTTCCTCCCACCTCTGTCGCCTCTGCTCAGTGATGCAGTGTGGCTTAGAGCTAATTAGCCCCGCGGAAATAAAGAGAGAAAATCCACTTTCCACTGTGAGAGATCGCTGGTGCTAAATCAGGCTAATGCTAATGCTCAAGGAGCTTTAAGCGAGGGGTGTTTTATGCCTGTCCTTGGCACAGCCTGGCAGGGTCCCGCTCCTCGCAGGGACATGATGGTTTTCCGTGGGTTCCTGCCAGGCGGTGCACCCCCTCCCTCGTCCTCCTGCCCCATCCATCTCATCCTCCCTCTGTCTGAAATTCAATTGACCTTTTGTTCCACCTTACGGTGAATGGGCACAGGCCAGCTCCACCACCGATAGCCAACACGGAGCTCTCATACCTCTTTATTTGATCTGTCCTGCCGAGTCCAGTGCTTTCATTACCTGCCCAAACACCCACTCCTCCCCTCCCCTCCCCTCCTCTCTCCTCTACAGCTACATCCTCTTTTATCTCTGCTCGTCTTTTTTTTTTCTTCTTTTTTTTTTTTTGCTGCAGAAAACGGCAGTAGTAGATTCTCCTTCTCCTCCTTCCTCCCTCATGTTCTTGATTGTTATTGTGATTGGCTTTTATTCGTGCCTGCTCGGCTTGTTTTACCCCCCCGGCTCCCCTCAGAGGACTTTTTTTCCGACTTTGCAGAAGTGCTGAGGTAGCTTCCCTGTCGCTCAGGGCAGAAGAGCTCTGAAATCGCTGTGCTGTGACAAGACATGTCGTGACCGTGACCTGCCAATCATTTAGATCTTTGGAATTGACAAATTGATCCCAGCGGCTTCTTTCCAGCTTCTAATTACATCTCAAGTCAAACATGTACCATTGTCTCAACTTTTCCCTTATCTGACGCCTCGTCCCCCTTCATCTGGATTCTGCTTTAATTCCCCGGTTGCTTCTCTCATCACTGTGAGCTTCTTGCACCTCAGCGTCAAAGTCATTAAATCTTTTTTTTTGTGCCCCCACCACCTCCCTCATGCTCCGTCTCTTTTCTTCTTCAGCTCTAACCTTAGTACAGGTCTGCTGCACTGCGATACATACTAAAGACCAACTTCAGCAGCTCCCGCACCTCATGTGTGACCGCCACCAATCAGAGCCCGCTGTTGTACAATGTGAGCTCTGCTGACTGTCGGACTCGGCATCTGCGTGATTAGGCTTTTTTTTTGGAAGTGTGGTTGTGTGTGTGCTCGTGCTGCTCTCTCTCCCAGCAGTACAGAACAGCAGTTATCGCGTGTTAATACGATGAAGAGAAGAAGATGAATACCTGATAACATCCTGTAAGGTGTAGGGTAAAATGACTATTACTTTTCCCTGATTACATCATAACTTTTTATATTTTAAGGGTGGCAAAAAAAATATATATTTTTTTAAAGATTTTGTACAACTTCCTTAAGGATTTTGCAGAGTTTAAAGGCACAACTCTGGAAATGCTGCTGCGGAGTATCATAATTTAATCATGTATTGTTTGTGTCCTATGTGTTTAGATGCATGAGGATGTATGTGCTGCTGCCAAACCCTCTGTGTCTGTGTCCCACAATCAATTCCTACAAAAGGAACTGCTGTTGAGACAATGAAAACATTTTATTATTACAATCTCCCGGTCCAACAAATTGAAACATTTGTGCAGAATCGGCCAGAATTGGTCTCCAAAGCTCCATCGGCACAAATGCAAATGTGCATGTGGTGGGCAAGTTTCATAAGAATAAATTGGGTGCCATTTAGGAACACAGTATCGAGTTATCGAAACAACAATTTGAGAAACTGTGTGTTTATATAGATGATATGTGTTTGCCAGCTTAAGAGTACAGTAATGTGTATCAATGGAGGTATCAATAAAATAATAAAAAAAGAAAGTCTGAAGCAAAAGTAAACAATGTACGTTTGAAAAAAATGCTTTCTAAGATCACTAGGTATTCCAAATATTCGTTGCCCTTTACAGCAAAGTGCACTTTGGTGAGAAACAAAATGTAAACAAAAACTCTCACACAAACAGCACCATTCTTCAATGTGCAGCCCCGCGATGCTGCGACACGCAGCCTGTTGCATTGTTCACAGTGGGGAGGGAGCAGGTCAGCGCAGGGCAGCAGCCTGAATGATGATGGGGTGGGGGGGCTACGAGCCGCGTGCAGCTATTGTCACAGTTTCATTCCAGCACTAACAAAAGAGAACACAGTGATGCTAAAACAGGCTGTAGCACCATTGTGCAAACTCCATTTAACCCAGCAGACAAAAGGCACGCAGCTCTTTAACAGGCTGTTTACCGTGTCAGGTCTGGTACGAGGCGCGGCTTCACCAAATGTAAAGATAATCTATCATAATCTATTGTTCATCATCCAGAGGTATGACTCTAAGGGAATAAATGTAGTATTGGAGTTGTTGAATATACCAAAGTGTGCATCATTTATTTCCAATATGTGACACGTGCACATTTTCTTTAATGTGAAACGTGGTAATTTGTCACCAAAGCAGTGGCTTTTCATGACTCTTAAGGAGATCAGCCTTATATCGGCTCCGAGTGGAGGCAGGAGGGAGGCTGCCCACGGCCACAGCCACGTTTCCCAGGGAGCCCAGATATTTTTACAAGCCTCCTAATGAGAGCTATAATAGAGCATGAGCTGTGTAACTGAGCGGCTCGTGAAAGTACAGAGGCGCCACTCTGCCTTCAAATTTGATCAAGGTACCGAAAATGAAAACGAAAGAGTGTGGAGAAGCGTGCGAGCGCATGTGAATCGCACACAGTCAAAAGAAAAAAGTCAGGTTTCAAAACAAGGACCATTTGCCAGAGAGACAGATAGAGGGATGAGACGAGGGAATTAAAGGGTTCAACCTTTAGTTTGGCCTTTGTGCCGGCATTCGCTGTCGTTTCGAGATGATTATGGATTGCGTGCACAAGTCCTCCGGTCCTAAACCCTCTATAATTCACTTTTGAGTGCGCGTGTGCTCGTGAGCAACCCCCTCGACATTCCTCATGGAGCGCTGCGCTGATAAAGCGAGGCCACAGCTGTGTGGAAGCCCAGGAGGGAAAAGATGCACAAAAATATGCGCACATAATTGTTAAGACCAAGACTCATTTGCATGTGCAGAGTGCGTTCAAGCTGCAGCATGTCCAAGTACGTGTCGCAGTGCCTGCTTTAATCGGCTGCCCGTGTATTAATGACCTTTAGGCCACCTTCCAGGGACGTGTGGGAGGTTTTCTAATATACAGAATAAGCCATATGTTGGGGATGAAGACCCTCGTAGGATCAAATAAGGCTAAAAAAACAAAGTGCACGTAGGAATTTCTCCAAAGACATCGTGACCTTATGCCATATGTTATTGTTTCCGCAGGTTCCTCTTATTACGACAACGTGAGGCCGCTGGCGTATCCAGATTCAGATGCAGTTCTCATCTGTTTCGACATCAGCCGCCCGGAGACTTTGGACAGCGTCATAAAGAAGGTCAGTGTATTGTTTTTTTGTTTTTTTGTTTTTTTTTACTTCATCTCCTCCTCTCAACACTTTGAATCAGCGTATAATATCTGCTGTGATACCGTAGAACCAACCACAAAACCATTACAATTTTTTTTCCACGATCAGCATCTCGAATCAACTCGGATTTCTGTGCCGGCAGCTTTTCACGGCTCAACAATACAGCAAATCAGCACCGAGGTTAAAGCGCCCCATTCCTTTATCTCATCAAAACGTCTACGGATACTTGACCCCTCGTCCCCTGCGAGGAATGGAAGGTCAGAGCGAAGAATGAGAGGCAAGGCTCCGCAGCCGGGCGGGTTCAGGAGGAACATCAGATACGCAAATTAGCCACAGCATTCATATCAGAGCCTGTTCAAAAGCACTGGAAAGAGACTTGCTTTTGGCAATTTGGATTTTAAATCTGAGTTTTATGCAGAACAGTGGAGCAGATGGTGGTAGTTTAAATTTGAGAGTGTTTACTGGCTGAGAAGTTGGGTTTGGACGAAGCGGGTGGAGTTGTCGAATGCGGTCTCGAACGCGGTTTTACAGCCGTCGGCAGACCGTTTTTGCGCACACGGTGAAATACCTTCGGTGCACATACTCTACTAAATGGCTTTATTTGCATGCATGTGTGTCATGTAAAACAGGCCTGTGCCTCTTAGCGGTCTCTCATCTTGAAGCCATGTGTTTGTGTGTGTGTTTGTCTGCCTTTGAAATGCTCCCCTTGTTCCCACGGCCGGCCTGTTGACGTGTTTGGCGGTCTGAGGGGAGCTGCTGAAACAGCCCTGGCAGACTTTGTAGATCTAACCCGAGACTACTTTTTTTTTTTTAACCCACGAATATCTGTCAACAGGGGTAAGCAGCAGCTCCCATCCAGCTTGAAGTTTTTCCCAGGCATCACTCTGCAAGGGGGGAGGGGGGTTGCCGTGACCCCTGACCCCTAGTTGTGAGCCTGGTAATCCCTGAAACTCCGGGGGCACACGCAAAACCTGTTGCACAATCACCATCCCAAATTGGACTCTTGACCTCCAGGGATGAGCAGGTCACCGAGGCTGCCAGTTGACAGCTGCGGGAGGAGAAAGGGTTAAACAAAGCAAACTTTTGGTTGGATGTTATTGGCAGAGTAGGGGCGGGCTTGAAAGGTCAAAGGTTGTTTTGGCGCGAGGGATGAATGGACACCGTGACATTCTGCACACGGCGTGTGGAATATTTCAGGGCTGTCATGTAATTGTGTCGTGGGGAGCTGAGACTGTGTTGGTTCAGCCGAGTTTCTGAAGTGACATTTAATCTCTGGGCGATATTTAGAAGGAAGACTGCTCAACCTTTTTCTGCTCGCAACCTGAAATAGATTTGCTGACGGAGGCCGTGCGAGGAAAGTAAAACACATTTTAGCTGCTGCTTAAACCTGAATAAAATTGTCGCATTTCCCCAAGGTCCCGTAGCTGCTGCAGTGAAGCACTGAGCATCACATGGGATTATGAAAATATAACAAGTGTCTTTATGCTGTTGCTTTGAGGTGAAATAATTAGCTGACTAATCCTTTGGTCGTTTGACAGAAAGTTAATCAGCAACTATTTAATGATAAATTAATCTTTTAAGTAATTGTAAAAAATAAAAAAAAAAAAAAAAGACAAACATGTTCCAGTTTCACAGTGTGACAGTTCACAGCTTTTCTGTCTTTGGCTTTTACCAAAGTAAATGAAACATTCTTGGTTTCTGGAGTGTTCGTCAGACGAGTCGTGATGTTTCACTACGTTCTCACAATGTTCTGACCAAACAATTAATTGATTAATTGAGAAAACAAATGCTAGTTTAATCAGCAATGAAAATAATGGCTAGCTGCAACAAACCGTGTATTTCTAATATCTCTCTCCGTCATGCTTTTGATGAATCGATTCACTGTTTACTTTTCAAAATGCAAAATTACAGTTACAGCTACCAACAAGCGTAAAAACCAAAACATATTTAATATGCAATGGTATAAAATAGTAATAATTCTTTGCTTGAAAAGTTACTTGAGCAATTAATATATTATCGGAAATGTGGCTGTACGCGATGAGTGGATTAATTGACTTCAGCTGTGAAATGTTTTATATCCCAAATTATGGTGGAATTGACCTCATTTACTCACTTTAATCCGTGGACACCAGCTGTCCTGATACCAGCTGCTGGTTTGAGTAAACTGAAAGTTATTAACAACACTGTATAAATAAATAGTTTTGAGTTCCCCGTGACTCCTCAGCTGAACAAATGTCTTGGTCAAGAGAGCATTAATCTCTGCCAGGCTTAGGTGACCCGTGTCTGAAGCCAAAGGGCACCACTGCACCTCAGCAGCTCCGCCCGTCAGCGCGGGGCCGCTCAGCTCTCACATTTGA
This sequence comes from Brachyistius frenatus, assembly GCF_029030835.1. Lineage (NCBI taxonomy): Eukaryota > Metazoa > Chordata > Actinopteri > Embiotocidae > Brachyistius > Brachyistius frenatus. The sequence goes on along the minus strand of NW_027210679.1, from coordinate 858,260 downwards.
CATGTCCGGTGATGTATTTCTGTGTCCACATGTCTCCACAGTGGCAAGGGGAGACGCAGGAGTTTTGTCCCAACGCCAAAGTGGTGCTGGTGGGCTGCAAGCTGGACATGAGGACAGACGTGAACACCCTGAGGGAGCTCTCCAAGCAGCGCCTCATCCCTGTCACCCATGAGCAGGTGAGAACAAGCAGATGATGGAGAAAGGACTGGGGAGAGGGGAGGGAGGGTGGGGGGGATGAATAATGAGATGGAGACTTTGGAAGGTGCCCGGGGAAGAACGACTGATTTGAAAACGACACCAGATGCAGAAAGGAAATTAGAAAGCAATCCAGCGATAATATTCGATTTTTTATTTTTTTTTTCCATCTTGGATCAGCGGTGGCTGATGAGGTCTCACAGGAAGGGAGAGTGAGAGAAAGCTCACACAACACAATCGACTACCACATGACCATTATAAGAGCTGTGTAAAACTCCTCGGGGACACGTTGCTGGAGTTGGCGTTTTGACCAGAATTTGCTGACAAGCGACTTAAGGTTGCTCATGGCGAGAGCTGCGGGAGACGTAGACGATTTATTTGTATTTTTTTTTTTTCCTGAAAGGAAACATTCATGCAGATTTAGGGATTTTCAAAATGCAGGATGAATAGAAAATGGACATTGATAAATGAGTGAGCCCTTTTCCTGCACGCCACCGTGACCTCCAAGCCAAGGGGACGGGGAGACGAGGGAGGGGTTGATAAACTGTTCTGTAAATGTGTGAATTTTAATCAGCTTTCAGTGTGTTAATTTTGTGCTCTCTTGTGTTGGACATACAAAAAAAAGTGGAGGGGCTTTTTCACCGCCGCACAAAAGCTCTCCAAACAAAGGGGCCTTTTTTTTTTTTTTCCTTCTTCTTCTCCCCGCTACTGTCTGAGAGCTCGCCGGAGGCTAAACGCCCGCTGCTGCCAAAAAAAAAAAAAAGACAAAAATCAACCACCGGAAAAACAGACAAGTTCATGTAAATAAAATACATAAACAAAAGATAGCGCGACAAACCACAGAGCTAATGTAAACTAACCGGGGAGCATTTACGGCCAGGGCTGCCGTTTTTCTTCTCCTCCTCGGGCTCTATTTGGGTTCGCGGCGGCTACTGTTTGTCCCTCTATAATATGCCCAGAAAATGTGTGTCGGACAGCAGATGCCAGAGCCGCGCGCACAATAAACATTTTTGCTGCTCTCATCCAATAGCCCCGCGTTGTTATCCTGTTGTTGATCTTAAATTGAATTCCAACGGAGCTGCGGAGTCGCCAGCGAGACTGACCACCGGGTGAACTCCAGACGTTTCCGCGCTAATCTGCCCGAGATTCGATCAAGGGGTTTTCGGCTTGTCACGACAATCTCTACCTCTCTACCTCTCTACAACCCCCCCCCCCCCCCCCACACCACCCCCCTGAATCTAAATCTGCTGTTCCACCTAATGAGGGCTTCATTGCTTCTTATATGCGCCTCAGTGCACGGCCGTGATCAAAATCAAGCCATGTCCACAGGGGATAAAAAGCTCCCTGTGTTGGAGAGCATGCGATTTAAAAACACCTTCTTTTTTTTTTTTTAGGGTCATGGGAAATGCTGTCCCATCTCATCCGTTACAACCTTCGCATGTGTTGATCCTGTGTGAACGCAGGTTTGAAAGTCTGATCGTGAAACGGGAGACGAGGGCTTAGGGGCTTTAAAATTAAATTTGTCTCCGATTTGATCTCAGGCAAAACAATTTACGGTCTCAATTAACTGGGTATATTGTAACATTACTCAGGGGTAAGCTCTGGTGCTCCAGGAGTTCTGTAAGAGTTTAGTCTCTTCTCTCTAAATAGCTGCGTAGACCATGTCAACAGCGGCCCAGTGGGCTCAGCGCTGCTCTGATCCCTCTCTTACACCACAGACTGAGGAGTCAGCATCTACATTATTCATGCCTCAGATGGAGGAGCTTCATTTGTCTCCAGACGTTTTTAGATCATTGACTTTCAGTCTACTGTTTAGATCAACATCTTTGTCTCCGAACTGCCGCCTCACTTTTTTCGGGGGATATTTATTCTTCTGCCAGAAGAGAGAGAGCTAGTTCCTGTTTGTGCCGAGGTATAAGGAAGGATGGGCTGAGCGGGGTGAGATTTAATTTTCTCTGTGAAGGAAACTCATGTCTATCACACCCTCTTAAAGCCTGAGGAAACTGGAGAAAAGACGGCGTGTCATGGTCAGAAGTTCTATTAGACAAGAACACGAAAACCATTGAAAGACACTGAAAGAAGAAACGGAGCAAAGGAAAGCTTTGTGGAGAAAAGTTACGAAAGATGATGTCACTATTCAGAGTGCATGAGGACGTTCGCACTGAAAAGTACAGAAACATGCGGTGAGCTACAAGTAACCGGGTGATGCACTGAAATGGTCCAAAACAGAAGTGTAAACCTTTGGACACTTTCCACCCTAAATGGTCGCCACCTATGGCTCTGTGGAGGAAAGGGGCGGGGCCACTGATGTAAAGAATATTCAAATGAAGGCGTCTGAGGAAGCTGCATCTGCTCCTGAACACAAACAAAAGTGTTTCTTTTTCACTGCTTCTGCGGAACAGAATAATCAGTGCGTTTATTGAGAGTGTTAAACAGAGGGCACAAAAACAAGTTAATTTCTGGGAAAAATAATTAAAGCTGCAGATATTTTAGCAGGTCATGCTGGAGTTATTTACAGCAGTTAGAAGACAGCTTTTAGCTGCATTACCGCCACGTTCTGAAGGGAGTAAAGCATCACAACCAGACACCTGTCAAAACAGGGGAAATACGGAAAAACGAAAGTTGCACGTACTCATAAAAAATAAAAAATGTAGAACGACTGTTCGAATATTCGAAAATCGTGTCCCATCTCCAATGTGCATCACAGTGTAGCTTCTGTCTCAGAAAAAAAAAAAAGCTATGAAATGAAAGTTTGCCTGTTGTCTAATCGGCTCTTCTGCGTCTCTGTGTTCCAGGGCAGCACGATAGGTCGACAGATAGCGGCGGTGGCCTACGTAGAGTGCACCTCCAAGGTGTCTGAGAACAGCGTCCGGGACGTGTTCCACATCACCACCTTGGCATCGGTGCGGCGGCCGCACAAGCCGCAGCTAAAACGCAGCAGTTCCCGCAGAGGCCTGAAGCGAGTGTCGCAGCTGCCGCTGCCGCCGCTGCCGGCTCGGACTGAACAAATAGACGAGGCCCCGGCCATGAGGAAGGACCGGGCCAAGAGCTGCGTGCTCATGTAGAGACCCATCCCTATAACTATATATATGTATATATATAAACAAAGAAATATATAAAAGAGGAAGTCTATTTATTATTTGATGTTTTTGTTTTTCCTTCCGTATTTTCATTTTTTTTGCACTGCAGAGGATTGAGAAAAGACAAACCGTGGAAACAAATGCTTTGGATTTTCTTTTCTTTTTTTGTTTGTTGTTGTTGTTGTTGTTGTTGTGGTGTGTGTGTGCGCGCGCATATTTTCTAAGCTGTTTACATATTCGTGTTGTTTTGAAATGATGGCAAACTGGACTGGCCCTCTGGACACGAGGAAGCTGTGATAGTGAAAGTGCCGTCTGGTTCCGGGAATTAAAGTGGAATTAATTTCCTGAAAGCGCTCTAATAAAGAGGACGGCACGGCGGCGGAGCGTGTGCGAGTGAGGAGAGCCGTGTTGAAGCAGGATGTCTGGAGAAGAAACTTGTTTTGAAAGACGGATGTTTTTCAGCAGACCCTAGCTTCTGCCCGAAGTTGCTTCCTGTTGCCATATTTAATAGGAAAACCTGTACAGTAATGCTGAAAAGGGATTCAAGCGATGACGGCTCGTTAAGAGCTGGAAATGAGATTTTCTAAAGGCTGAAATATTGTGAAGGTGTGTGTGAGCATTACTACCACAAGTGCTTTTTAGGAAAAAGAAAAAAAAAAGTCACAACTTCTAATTTTATTTTGCCCATTTAACACTATTTTTCTCATCAACTCCAGTCGTGTCAGTTTGATTCTCTGAAATTAATGCTGTTGTCGCTATTTTAAAGATGTAAGTGGTAAAATGTTAGGGCTATTTTGTTGTACTTTCACTAAAGTCTAAAAATAAAGCAACAACTTGACTGTACAGAGAAAAGAGGATTTCTGGCTCAAGTTTCCTTCCTATTTGACTTTTTATTGGCATGAGAGCTGTTAGACTGTAACCAACTGGTTCATTTGTGTCAGAATGATTAAGAAAAACAAATCGTTCGCAGTGCTCAATATTTATCAAGCTACACTGCCAAGACAAAAACAAAAAAGAGATCTTCCACATCCATGTGCTTTCCCTATCCCGTCCCGAAAAAAAAAAAACCTGTAACTGTTCGCTTCTTGTGTTAATGTGCTTTCATGTTGCCCTGCAAGTCAAACTACACTGCAGCCTGAGGAATGAGTCAGTCTTTCTAGGTAATGTGCACACCGCGCACACCTCTCAGCCGGCAAAAACTAAATTGAACTGCACTGCACCAGCAGCAGCAGCAGCAGCAGAGCACTGATGTACTGCTTTTAAATGACTCTTCAATGTTTCAGGAGCTTTATGCGAGATGCTGTTTGAGCTCTTTAATTGGCAAAGAACCATTTTGCCATCCAGCTGATTCTGAGACTTCAAACCTTTTTTTTTTTTTCTTTAAACAGCCCACTGATCAGTCTCCCTGCAGATAGCTGAGACTCTGAGGCTTTCTGCCTAAACTGCTACGCACTTGGAAAGCTGCTTTATCCCGACAGCATTTACGTAGAGGTGAGAGTTGATAAGCCCGTCAACTGTGAGTCGAAGCACTCTGGCAGCAACTAAAAGCTTTACCTTTATAACTGTCAGTGTTGTTTGACAACTTAACTGCTGTTGCAACCCTGCCAGACATTAAAGCATTGACAAGATGAGCTCACACGATGGATGAAATGTCAGAGAAACTGAGGTAGGGGAACCACCCAAGACAAGAAACAACTGGAAAAGGGCCAAAAGGTGTGTGGAGGGGAGTGTTAAAGGAATATTCCACCAAAAAATGTCATTCTGAGCATTAAATAGGGAACCAGGATGTATCAAACCATCTGTAGAAGCTTGAACCCGAGCCACTCCTGTGCTATTTCACCACCTTCGATACTAAACTTCTTCATGTCTAAGAAAAAACTGTTGAAAAAACCAAAACATCACTCTTTTGTCAAACTGCTTGCAGATATTGCTCCGTTCTTAGCTATGGGAGTTGCGATCAAAAAATTCTGGGACTGCGACTACGACAACCAAAATTAAATCTGGTTGCCGACGCCTTCGAAGTAGCAGCAACATGCCGCTCCCAGCGCTCCTGCCACGCTTTAAACCCTGACAGGGAGGTCTCATTCTGTACGCGCGTCAAGCACCACCTGCGATTCATGCTGCATCCCCTCCACAGTGTCAAACGGTGACCCTGCAGCTTATACATCAATTTGGGGAACAGAAAGAAGTTGCAGGGAGTGAGTAGGAGTGGTTGGGAGCTATAACTGTACTGTTGTGGGCGAGAAACCTTTCAACGAGCTGTGAGCAGGCTTTCCTTGACAGTCCGACCCGGAGGGACTAGTTCACGATGCATAACCCGGCAAATCTCATAGAAAAACACCTGCATGGTCTTGGTTGCGGTCCTGACATGGTGAAACCTTCTTCGTGTTGTGGAGTGATGGTCTGCCCCTTGCGAAACGCAAACATCACTAAAAACTCATCCAGCTCATTACTTGATTGACGTACGATTTCTGAAGCATTTCGAAGTTCTCCGCTGCCCACGCTCTGCTCAAGTTTCAGGTTCATAGTGAATATCGCAAATACTCGCGTACCACAGGCCACAGAAACGTGTTCATCTTATGATGTTAATCAAGCGATTTAACTTGGAGTACTTACTAACCAAAATGATTTCCTCCCTCTGCTTCGTGCACATTACGGTGCTACACTCTGTTCATTTTGACTGCATCTTGTAAAGAATCACGAGGCCAAAAGTTTGGAAACCTCTTTAGAGACCAAATCATGAAATTACCACTATAATTGAAGGGTTGGAGTTCTAATAATCTCTGTTGTGGCTAAACTTAAAGTGTTTGAAAGAAATTGAAGCTGCAGATCAATAGCAAATAAATTGCTGTGAATGGTTTGAAAGCATTTTTTTTTTCCCATCAGAATCTTTTGTAATTATTTTAAATCAAAGCTCCAGAGCTGCTTCACAAAGAAGCTCGCTACAAAACTTTCCACATTTCAAACCTACTGGTGTAAGTATTTGATACTTAAGAGTTAGAGAACTGGAGAAGGGGGCCGCGGGGAGGGGTCTTTTTTGGGGTTTTTTTTTGGGATAGACACTGGAGTCACAGAGGAGCTGCAGAAAGGTGTTGCCCGGGGCAGGAAATGAGCTGTGGAAATGAGGCCAGCACCCACAGTGGGAGCACAAGACCTGCTGTGCCCCCACAGTTCAGTCTGACACTTAAGAGGATTAGTCATATGGTGCCAGTTTGTGTGTGTGTGTGTGTGTGTGTGTGCGTGCGTGCGTGCGTGCGTGCGTGCGTGCGTGCGTGCGTGCGTGCGTGCGTGCGTGCGTGCGTGCGTGCGTGCGTGTGTACCCGTGTGTCTCTGCGTTCGACACGGGGCTGCACTGGGCGGCATCATCTCTGTTGCACTGGCCCACCTTTCCCCATCAGCCTGCATATCCATCAAAAGAAAACAGTCATCCAGACACTCGCACTGACGTCTACATCTTGTCATGATAAAGACAAATCAGCCGCCGCTTTGTTTGTGAAATTACGCAGCCATCGCAGTTTATCTTGACAATCTACTCCCACTCACAGGCAGGTTTATTACAGCAGGATGTCTCTCCTCGATTTCAGCAATCTGATCAGCCGTTTGCCCTTTACCGCCGAGACGCCGGGAGGATTAGAAGTACCTTTGTGGGTTCACGCTCTGATTCTGCATTCTTGAGTTTCCCTTCTTGTCGCTGCTATTCCAAGCAGCTCCGACAGGCACAGAGAGCCCAGTCATCTCATCCCTACACGGACAGAGGTGACGCCATCCGCGCCTGGAAAAAAAAAAACCACACACAATCGTAGATGTTCTTGGCTAATTACTACAATTTGCAGACGGGGGTTTGGTCCCGGGAAACGGCAGAGAGAGAGAGAGAGGAAGAGACGGAGCGACGGACACAGACTGCGCTGAGGAAAAGGGGGTGATGGTGAGCAAGGGAGACAGAGAGAGACGGTGCTTGGCCTGCCTGCTGACAAAAGGCTACAGAGCAGAGCCACAAATTGCATACAGTCATGAGGGGATTTGTAATGAGAAGCAGTATGTGACCACGCTGAACTCGCACACAACCCACACACACACACACACACACACACACACACACACACACACACACACACACACACACACACACACACACACACACACACACACACACACACACACAGGAAGCCGGCAGAGATCGTTGGCATTCCACATTCACGGAGTGGGAATTGACCCATCGGTGTACCGCATAAGCAAATGCCTTTAACGGCATATTAATCTGACAGCCTTTCCCCTGTGACCCCTTAAGATTTTCAACTTTATTGTTTCCCCGTTTCCCAACAGATAAATTCCACAATGCAGAGACCAACCTGGACTTCTCCCTGAGGTGGTTTAGCAATGAAAACACAGACTGTGGAGATTAATTAGCCTACGGTTTAATGCTTTTTGCACTAAAGTGCTGCTAATTAAAATGTGTGAGCGCGTGCTTTCATATTCTTTGTCGGCGTGTCTGTATGTATACGTCTTCATCTGTGTTTGTCTGTGTGTCTGCATTTACGCCGGGGATCGGCCTCTTATTACACAGAAACTCTTTTCTTTTAACATCAGAAGTAGAGGAGGGAGAGATTGATTGATAGGAGTTATTGATATTTTAGAGGATAGCATTTTTTTTCCATCCTGTGTTTTCAGGTGGATGCACACATATTTCCCAGAGGGATTAGAAGTTGTGTGTGTGTGTGTGTGTGTGTGTGTGTGTGTGTGTGTGTGTGTGTGTGTGTGTGTGTGTGTGTGTGTGTGTGTGTGTGTGTGTGTGCGTGTGCGTGTGCGTGTGCGTGTGCGACTTGTTTGTGTGACTGAGTTGTGCTAGAGGAGGTCTGATAAGACGGAAAAGATGGAGAGGCTTGGCAACGATATTCAGTATCCACTGCTTGGGCTTATAAATTGACTGATAGACATCTTAAAGGGAGTCCGCGGAAAATAAACCAGCTTTTATCTGTGACTGTGAAAGACAAATTTTGATTGCTTATCACGGAGTTTGTGGCTGCGATGGGCCGTTTTTATCACCACAGGTAGACTTCAAAGCGAGCCGCGCTTTCGCCTTATAAACGGTTGTGAGTTTATTTGTTTTTAGCCATGCTGGCTGCATTGCACTGTGGTCAGCATTGACCTTTGGTTGGTTGGCACTCTGGGCTAAAAGTAAATATCTCAGTGACAATTTGACAGCTATTCAATTCTCTACGGACATTCAATGAGGCCCAAAAGAGGAACACCACCTCGAGGTTGACATTTATGATTTTGAATGAAAACTTTGGCCAAACTTTGGTGCACCACTGACTTCTCTCCCTCAGCCTCAGATGTGCTTTATGTTTATTTCTAATTAGCAAAAGTTGCCATGACAACATGCTAAAGTGTGATTGGTAAACATACTCGTTTAACAGCAGGTTGCTAACTTTGGCATTTAGTTTGAACCTCCCAGACACCTGCTTGATTTCCTCCAGACTCACGTGAGCTTCCTGCACCAACAGAGTCGGTTACAGGATTTATATTTCCTGCATGATTTTTCTAGGAAGCGTCTGAAATGTGAAGGATATTTGTTTTCAGCCCATACGATCAAGAAGGCAGACTAACCACCTGTCAGCAGCTAATTACGTGGTGAATAACAGCGGCAAGTCGCAGTTGAAATACTTCCTCACCCTGCAAACAGCTGTTCTACATTTTGGGATTATGAGCAGACTGCTTGAGTTAAAGTATTTATGTCAGTAAAATTTGAGGACGAGAGGTCATCCATCTGCTGTACTGCTGTCGAACATCACCATAGGAACTGAATGAGCTGATATCGCTGCTGTGTTTGTGGCGGTGTTTAATTTGACAATTAAAATTGTAGCGTAGCAGGTGACTGTTTATCTAAATAGTCTCTCATCTGTTCTGTGTTCAATTCAAACGGGTCAATAAATCCCAACATCAACGTCATGTTTACTGCAGGGCGTCACCCCATTTACATAGTCAAACATTAGGGAGATGCCCTTTTAGCTGTTCCCTATTTGGCCACTGAGCAGCTTGAAAAGAGCAGTTGGGGGTTTAGTGCATTAATAAATGCCACGTCACTGTCGATCGCTATGGGAGACGACATTACGTATTCACATCTTCCCGTAGGCTCAGATCATTTCACCTGTCACTGTTAACACTTTTGTCTGTTGTAGGAATTTTAAACCCTAATATCTTCCTTTAATTGCTATGTTTCTAAAGTTTAGTCAGCCAGAAAATATAATCGGAGCATAAGAGCAGGTTTGGGGTTAATTAAAATCTGCACGTGAGCAGCAACAGATGCTTCGGGCGAGTTGTGTAGCAGCTGTAGGCCGACTTAGCCAGACTGCAGCTTTGGTCTTCTTTGCTATGATTGTAGTCTGGAACGTGTTTTTACATTAAGGTTTGCTCGGCCGCTCTAAAGGGGCCGACCATTCAGCGACAAATGTTGGTGGTTAAGTGCGTTGCCGGTAAGGTAAAGCTTTAATTGGTAAATGGTACTTATATAGTGCTTTATCACCTTAGCAGTCTCAAATCGCTTTGCAGTTTGCCTCCCATTCACAAACTCACACACACATTCACATCCCAATAACGGCAGAGCTGCCATGTGAAGCGCTCGCCTGCCACCAGGAGCAAATTGCGGTTCATTGTTGTTGCCCAAGGACACTTTGACGTGGATAAAACCCGGCGATTGATCAGAGGGCAACCCATTCCGTCTTCTATATGTAGTTGCAGCAGTAGTAAAGTTTCAGCGCCTAAGTTGGTCAATGCCAATTGGTTAAAGGCTGCAGTTGAAAATAAACCCGAGGTCTGCGCCCGTTAGGATGCATCGACTGGAGACGGTTCCCCATGGAGGGTACCCAGACTCATTTATTCATGCAGGTCATTTGCGTCTGGCAACACGAGGCTACAGCAGCAGAGCAAAACCAGTGAACACATGACATGAATAGTTTACAGAGACCACACAAGGATGCAAAGGTCTTCTGCTCAGACTGACGAATTGCACAAAGGCAAACTGGGTATGCAGTCAGGTAAAGCATTTTCTTTTTGTATTCTATTGGTTTTGTTAGAAATAACTATAAAATGACTGACCTTTCTCTTATAATATATTGCACTGGAAGCTTCAGATCACTGGGTTAAACAGAACTGGTTCCTAGATTTCTGCCATGAAGCTGGTCAATCAAATTAAATCATGTGGGAAAAGCAGCAGAAATGTTGGACTGCATGTTGTTGGCCTCTATGGTGACAGGTGGTGATTGATATTATATTCAATTTACAACAAAGATGGAATGACACCAGGTGATTATTACACTGCTTCAATTAAAATTTTTATTTTATTATCCTCAAGGGTAAATTGGTCCATATTTTCAGGTGAAATTTAATCCAAAGTTGAACCACCTACACATAAAGCATCATGAGATACACCGGATACTGAAAATATGTAAAGCACATACTAAAACTAATTATTATATGAGATAATATTTTCTATAACTGTTGTATTTGTACTACTGGTCAAATTAACATAGCATGATGCTGATGTTGACAAATTATAGATGATTTAACAGTATGTTTACCAGATAATTTACCACACTTCCTCTGGTGTGAACACACATTATTGGTGTTATCAGTCCAACAACACTATGAAACAGGCTATCACAGCAATATGAGGCAGAACAGGAGCATTTAGACAAACAATTTCAACCACAGTAAATGTGTCTGCTGCTACTCAACAATGCTCAAAACATGATTTCATCTTAAGAAACTGCAATAGACAAAACTGGGGTCTTTAAACCGAACTGAAAATGTAATATAATATCCCACGTGCATGAGAACAGCTCTTGAGATAATTATAATGTTGCTGCACTTCTAGATATGAGATTACGTCGCCCAAACTATCCGAACAGTGTCAGCGAGGAGACGCGGTCCTCATCCGTCACCTCTCTGTGGAGAAAAGCATCTCAGCCGCTCGCTGGATCAGTTGAGGTGATTACAGAGTAATAAAACCCATGTCCACTCCCCTATCACTGAACGAGTTTGACTAATCTCAGGCTGAAATCCCTCCTCCTGCTCACACCAGCTCCCAGGCTTTCTCACACAATATAAGTCTGGTTTGGACAATTAAACACACATTAGAGAGGCAGTGGAGTGTTTTGTAAGCTCTTGCCGCTGTTGGATTTCTCTTCCCATAAAGTGTGCCCTGCAGGTGTTTCAGACGAAGACTATTCATCATCAGTCGCAACACAACAACAATGTTGATTGTAAATTATGGCTATTAAGAGGATAGAAAGCAGGCAAGCGATACACAACATTTGTTTAAAATGTGTTATCTGACAGCCTGACGGGATGAATGGTAATATGATTGTGGCACAAGGCGAATCTGACCCTTATCCCCCCCGAACCAGTTTCCACAGAGACACTGACGTCACGGCAACCGCGGCGGGTGATGCACGAGAATGTTAATTAGATCACTTACGTCCAAGACATGTTGTTCGTTACCTGGCAGAGGTGAGTCACTCAGCAGTGCACAGGCAAAAAGTATATAATGTTGAGAGGAAATAGAGGAAGAGCTGGATGGAGAAAAATAAGACGGGGAGAGGAAATGTGGACACGGGTGGTTTATTGGTACGGAAAAAGCCACTGAGCCATTCCTAATCAGACCCGTGTGGCCCTGAGCACACACTCCAACATGACGCAAAGGCTGGAGTGTGTTTAGCTGGCTGCCCGCCTCCTCTCTCCTCACCCCTGCTTCATCTTGCTCTGCATTATGAAAGGTCACTAATGCTGTCCCGACCTGCTACTCAGGACATTGTGCTGCCGTGACTGTCGACGTCGAAACCTTCCCCAAACTTGGAGAACTTTCTTTGCTTCGGGCTGAAATGCATCAAAGCGCTCAGACAGGTTTCCGTGTGCGAGTGGATTTATGCGTGTGTGCGCCGACGGCCTGCATGCATATGCCGACGGTACACACAAGCATGCTCCTGTATATCATTGCATTAGCTCTGCAAGCACAGCTGTGTATTATTCTGTGAGCATGTGTAGTTCATAAGAAGGGAGGGGGTGGTGTGTGTGTGGGGAGGGGGGGTAAGGGGGGATAGATACACTGGCTGCAGTCCAGAGCAATCGTGGCCAGTTTTGGATGGCATATCACCAAGTTGGCAGCAACTGCTGTTGGACTCAGGGGCCAGAGCGAGTAACAGAATGGCAACTTTGTTGTGTGCACCGCTGCTGCGGAGTTTTTTGCCTCTGCTGTCAAATGGCAGCAATATAAAAGCCGTCTGGCTCCGACTTCCAGTTGGTAATTCAGAAGAGCGAAGCGAGCCAGAGATTGACACCTCAAGACCACGACAGCAAATGTATGCATGTTATTTATGCGTTATCATGCACTTACATGCACAAAGAGAACAATAGCGTATTCTTTGTTATGGACAACAATTGCATCCATCGGTCTGTGTCGTTCTGATAAGATAATGAGCACAGACCTCAACAATCTACTAATAAACAAATACTAATTAGTATATCTCTTCCCAGCAAACTGCCCACAGGTCTGCAGCTGATTCCTATAAGTGGGAGGGTATTTTTGTTTGCTCGTCTGAATGTGTTTAAATGTGTTTATTTACAGTGCGATTTGCCTTGTTTGTTTTGCATTGCATGTGTGCATCTATGCCTTTGCTTGTGTGGGTCCATGTTTATTTATGCTCCGTGGCAATGCATACATTTCTTGCTGGGCAAAGAGGAACAGATGAGCAAACAGCAGTGGAGGAGGGCCGGCCTGGAGGCTTTTGTGTTTGTGTGTGTGTGTGTTTGCATGTGTGTGTATTTGTGTGTGTGAGAGAAAGTGAGAGGTAATAACCAAAGCTTACTTTATGTCCTGTTTTGGTCCACCTTCAGAGTTTGCTTTGTGGTTTCGGCTGGACATAACTCCTGTTGATGGCTGAGTTGTGTCAGCAAGATGTGTAGCCTCCCTCCCGCATGACACATAAAT